>NC_053501.1:111433179-111440679 GCF_905171775.1 Rana temporaria
TGGGCAGTAAAATCCCAAGGTGGGCAGTAACACTCGGGGTGGGCAGGAATACACCAAGGTGGGCAGTAAAACCCCATGGTGGGCAGGTACACCCCGGGGTGGGTAGGAACAACCCAAGGTGGGCAGTAAAACCCCAAGGCAGGTGGGAACACCCCAAGGTGGGCAGTAAAACCTTAAGGTGGGCAAGAACACTCCAAGATGGGCAGTAAAACCCCAAGGTGGGCTGCAACACCCTAAGGTGGGCAGTAAAACCCCAAGGTGGGCAGGAACACCTCGGGGTGGGTAGGAACAACCCAAGGTGGGCAGTAAAACCCCAAGGTAGGTGGGAACACCCCAAGGTGGGCAGTAAAACCTTAAGGTGGGCAAGAACACTCCAAGATGGGCAGTAAAACCCCAAGGTGGGCTGCAACACCCTAAGGTGGGCAGTAAAACCCCAAGGTGGGCAGTGACACCCCAAGGTGGGCAGTAAAATCCCAAGGTGGGCGGGAACACTCCAAGGTGGGCAGGAACACCCAAGGTGGGAGGGAACACCCCAAGATGGGCAGTAAAACCACAAGGTAGGCGGCAACACCCCAAGGTGGGCAGTAAAACTCCAAGGTGGGCGGGAACACCCCAAGGTGGGCAGTAAAACCCCAAGGTGGGCAGGAACACACCAGGGTGGACAGTAAAACCCCAAGGTGGGCAGCAACACCCTAAGGTGGGCAGTTAAACCCCAAGGTGGGCGGGAACACCCCAAGGTGGGCGGGAACACCCAAGGTGGGAAGGAACACCGAAAAGATGGGCAGTAAAACCCCAAGGTAGGCGGCAACACCCCGAGGTGGGCAGAAAAACCCCAAGGTGGGCAGTAACACCCGGGGTGGGCAGGAACACCCCAAGGTGGGCAGTAAAACCCCAAAGGAACACCCCAAAGGTGGGCAGTAAAACCCCAAGGTGGGAAGTAACACACCGGGGTGGGTAGGGATACCCCAAGGTGGGCAGTAAAACCCCACGGTGGGCGGGAACACCCCAAGGTGGGCAGTAAAACCTTAAGGTGGGCAGGAACACTCCAAGATGGGCTGTAAAACCCCAAGGTGGGCAGGAACACTCCAAGGTGGGTGGTAACAGTGTTGGTAAATATGGCAAGTAGAGCTCCACACGACATATGCCAACACACTCCACTCCATTTATTTTGTGTGGGCTGTCCTCTGAACATGCATGGTTACTTTGCGGTTGCTCATCCAAGCTCTTTCCACCAGGTGGATAATTCTTCGCTGACCGGGGAGTCCGAACCACAGACCCGCTCACCGGAATTCACCCATGAAAATCCTCTGGAGACCAGGAACATCGCCTTCTTCTCAACCAACTGTGTGGAAGGTGAGGATGGGGATGGAAGGGAGGCAATGATGGTATAGAGGTATAGATGTGAGGAGCCTCGGGGGGGGGGGGCTGCCTACATTTTAGACCCCAGCCCTTCTCAACAAGGGTTCCATGGAACTCCAAGGAGATCCTTCTCCCATTGACCATGAGTCTAAAGGGGCCCTTCTCCACTGACCACCAGGGTAAGGCATCTCTTCTCTTCTCTCGCCAATGTAAGGAAGCTCTTCAATGACCTCCAATGTAAGGAAGCTCTTCAATGACCTCCAATGAAGGGAACTCTTTACTGACTCCCTATATAAGGAAGCTCTTCACTGACCTCCAATGTAAGGAAGCTCTTCTTTGACCTCCAATGTAAGGAAACTCTTCTCTGACCTCCAATGTAAGGAAGCTCTTCTCTGACCTCCAATGGAAGGAAGCTCTTCAATGACCTCCAATGTAAGGAAGCTCTTCAATGACCTCCAATGTAAGGAAGCTCTTCAATGACCTCCAATGTAAGGAAGCTCTTCTTTGACCTCCAATGTAAGGAAGCTCTTCTTTGACCTTCAATGTAAGGAAGCTCTTATTTGACCTCCAATGTAAGGAAGCTCTTCTTTGACCTTCAATGTAAGGAAGCTCTTATTTGACCTCCAATGTAAGGAAGCTCTTCACTGACCTCCAATGTAAGGAAGCTCTTCTTTGACCTTCAATGTAAGGAAGCTCTTCTTTGACCTCCAATGTAAGGAAGCTCTTCTTTGACCTCCAATGTAAGGAAGCTCTTCTTTGACCTCCAATGTAAGGAAGCTCTTCTTTGACCTTCAATGTAAGGAAGCTCTTCTTTGACCTTCAGTGTAAGGAAACTCTTCTTTGACCTTCAATGTAAGGAAACTCTTCACTGACCTCCAATGTAAGGCGGCTCTTCAATGACCTCCAATGTAAGGCGGCTCTTCAATGACTACTAATATGAAGGAACACTACAATTTTCGCAGTCTACTTTTTTTGGCCATTAACCTTCGCTGAACGTTAATCTAAAGGTGGCCTTCACCACTGACCACCAAAGTAAGGGAGCTCTTCACTGACCTCCAATGTTAGGAATCTTTCACTGACCACCAGTTCAAGGAAGCTCTTTATTAACCTCCAACGTAAGGGAGCTCCTCACCGACTACCGGTGTAAAGGTCATTCTTCCCAGGGGTTACTAAGTAAGTAGCATTCCTCCCATTAACCACCAGTGCAATGGAGTAATTCTCTCCCTGACCACCAACGTAAAGAGGTCCTTCTCCCATTGACCATCAGTCTAAAGGGGCCCTTCTCCACTGACCCCTGGGGTAAGGAAGGTCTTCTTTGACCTCCAATGTAAGAAAGCTATTTAATGACTTCCAATGTAAGGAAACTCTTCACTGACCACCCATGTAAAGAGGCTCCTCTTTGACCTCCAATTTAAGAAAGCTCTTCTTTGACCTCCAATGTAAGGAAGCTCCTCTTTGACCTCCAATGTAAGGAAACTCTTCACTGACCTACAATGTACGGAGGCTCTTCTTTGACCTCCAATATAAGAAAGCTCTTCAATGACCTCCAATGTAAGGAGGCTCCTCTTTGACCTCCAATGTACGGAGGCTCTGCTTTGACCTCCAATGTAAGAAAACTCTTCAATGACCTGCAATGTAAGGAGGCTCCTCTTTGACCTCCAATGTAAGAAAGCTCTTCAATGACCTGCAATGTAAGGAGGCTCCTCTTTGACCTCCAATGTAAGAAAGCTCTTCAATGACCTGCAATATAAGGAGGCTCCTCTTTGACCTCCAATGTAAGAAAGCTCTTCAATGACCTCTAATGTAAGGAGACTCATTACTAACAACCGATATGAAGGAACGCTACAAATTTCACTATCTACCTTTCTTTTTTGGCCGTTATTATTATTTGTTGCATTTCATAAATAATGCTGAAAATGATTTTATTATATGGCGCAGCCCTGGATGCGAAATAACGACCCCATATTCCTTATTCTTGACTTTATTCCTACATCTCAGCTCACTGTTCCGTCAATGTACCCCGAGTTGTAGATATAGGGGCAGATCCACGTACATCGGCGCATATTTGCGCCGAGCTTAGCGTATCTAAGATACACTACGCCGCCGTAACGTACTTTTTTTTTTTGGTATCCTCAAAGAAAGCGCGCCGTAAGTTACAGCGGCGTACTGCATCTTTGGCGGCGTAAGGGCGCGCAATTCAAATGGATGTGATAGGGGCGTGTTTTATGTAAATACGTCTTGACCCGACGTAAATGACGTTTTTTTTCAACTGCGCATGCGCCGTCCGTGGGGGTATCCCAGTGCGCATGCTCTAAATTAAACCGGAACAAGCCACTGTTTACGACGGTGACGTCATTCTACGCAAATCCCTATTCGCGAACGACTTACGCAAACGACGTAAAAAATTCAAAATTCGAGGTGGGAACGACGGCCATACTTAACATTGAGTACGCCTCATATAGCAGGGGTAACTATACGCCGGAAAAAGCCAAACGCAAACGACGTAAAAAAATGCGCCGGACGTACGTTTGTGGATCGCCGTATCTGGCTAATTTGCATACTCAATGCGGAATTCGACGGAAACGCCACCTAGCGGCCGGCGGAAAAATGCACCTACGATCCGACGGCGTACTAAGACGTACGCCAGTCGGATTTAGCCCAGCTTCAGGCGTATCTTGTTTTGTCGTAACTTCTTTGTGGATCTGGCCCATAGTCATTATTTTCGGGGGGTTCTCTGAATAGCGAAAGTTATTCCAAGGGTTCCTCTGAGATCTAGAGACAGAGAAAGTCTGTATTAGATTGTTAGCTCTGGCGGTTTTACGCCTCGGCTCAGCTCTTCCATCCTGTGTGCAGCAGCTGCGATGCCCATTGAAGCTCCTCCAGGGTGCACAGCGGGTCATGGAGGACCAACACAGGGGGCCATTCTCTCTTCTCCATCCATGACAGTCCCTCTATTGAACCCACAGAGAAACTCAACGGCGGCTTTTGAAACTTTTCCCAGTTCACAGCCAGAGAGCCTCCAGAAGAAAAGAAAAGAAGTGATGGATGTGCGGAGACGGAGAACAAAGCCGGAATGTCAGTCCAGCAAGTGGAACAAAACCGCCTGCTGAGAGGCCGAGGACTCGTTATACAAACATCTCCGAAAGTGTACCTGTCTCCGCGCAACCACGTAGGATTATTTCCAGAACTCCGATGAGTAATCCTGGCACTGATGTGTGACCAGGAATGCGCCGAACCGAGCGTTTTCATTGAAATGTCAATCAATTGCACCCTCACTGTGCCCATCAAATGCAGCCACTGTGCCCATCAATTGCCGCCACTGTGCTTATCAAAAGCAGCTACTGTGGCCATTAAATGCAGCCACTGTGCCCATTAATTGCCTCCAGTTTGCCCTATGAAATGCCGCCAGTTTTCTCCATCAATTGCTGCCAGTTTGCCCATCAAATGCCGCCAGTTAGCCCCATCAAACACCACCAGTTTTCCCCATCAAATGCCGCCAGTTTGCCCCATTAAATGCTGCCAGTTTGCCCCATTAAATCCCGCCAGCTTGCCCCATCAATAGCCACCAGTTTGCCCCATTAAATGCCGCCAGTTTGCCCCATCAAACACCACCAGTTTGCCCCATCAAATGCTCCCAGTTTGCCCCATTAAATGCTCCCAGTTTGCCCCATTAAATGCCGCCAGTTTGCCCCATCAATAGCCACCAGTTTCCCCTATCAATAGCCGCCAGTTTGCCCCATCAATAGCCGCCAGTTTGCCCCATCAATAGCCGCCAGTTTGCCCCATCAATTGCCGCCAGTTTTTCCCCATTAAACGCTGCCAGTTTGCCCCATCAAATGCCACCAGTTTGCCCCATCAATAGCCGCCAGTTTGCCCCATCAAGTGCCTCCAGTTTGCCCCATCAATAGCCACCAGTTTGCCCCATCAAATGCCTCCAGTTTGCCCCATCAAATGCTGCCAGTTTGCCCCATCAATTGCCGCCAGTTTGTCCCATCAAATGCCGCCAGTTTTCCCCATCAATTGCGGCCAGTTTGCCCTATGAAATGCCGCCAGTTTCCCCATCAATAGCCACCAGTTTGCCCCATCAATAGCCGCCAGTTTGCCCCATAAATTGCCGCCAGTTTTCCCCATGAAACGCTGCCAGTTTGCCCCATCAAATGCCACCAGTTTGCCCCATCAATAGCCGCCAGTTTGCCCCATCAAATGCCTCCAGTTTGCCCCATCAATTGCCGCCAGTTTGCCCCATCAAATTCCGCAAGTTTTCCCCATCAATAGCCGCCAGTTTGCCCCATCAATAGCCACCAGTTTGCCCCATCAATAGCCGCCAGTTTGCCCCATCAAATGCCTCCAGTTTGCCCCATCAATAGCCGCCAGTTTGCCACATCAAATGCTGCCAGTCCTCCCCCCCGCCCCCCCCGCCCGGCACTTACCTTTCTCGGGTCAGCACCGTCCTCCACCCTCCCTCTGAGTCCTCGATTTCATCTCCCGTCCTCTTCATGTCATCTCTGCTATGATTGGACGCCTGATAGTCATCTAATGACGGCGCCTGTTACTTCAGCTAATCAACTGCTGTGCTTATCAATCGCAGACACTGTGCCCATTAAATGCAGCCACTGTGCCCATAAATTGCGGGCCAGTTTGCTCCATCAATTGCCACCGGTTTGCCCTATCAAATTCTGCCAGTTTGCCCCATCAACACTGCCAGTTTGCCCCATAAAATGCTACCAGTTTGCCCCATAAAATGCTACCAGTTTGCCCCCCCTGCCCGACACTTAACTTCCTCGGGTCAGCGCCGTCCTCCAGGCTCCCTCCGAGTCCTCAATATCTTCTCCCGTCCTCTTCATGTCATCTCTGCTATGATTGGACACCTGATAAGCGTCCAATCACAGCGCTTGTCGCTTCTGCCAATCAGGTGACCGGTAACCAGACCCGGTGCACCAGATAGGCACAGTGAGGTTGCAAATGGGCAGGGAGGCTGCAGATAGGCACAGAGAGGCTGCAGATGGGCACAGTGAGGCTGCAAATGGGCACAGTGAGGCTGCAGATGGGCACAGTGAGGCTACAAATGGACATAGTGAGGCTGCAGATGGGCAGTGAGGCTGCAGATGGGAACAGTGAGACTGCAAATGGGCACCGTGAGGCTGCATATGGGCACAGTGAGGCTGCAAATGGGCAGTGAGGCTGCAGATGGGCACAGAGAGGCTACACATGGGCACAGTGAGGCTGAAAATGGGCGGTGAGGCTGCAGATGGGCACAGTGAGGCTGCATTTGGGCACAGTGAGGCTGCAGATGGGCACAGTGAGGCTGCAAATGGGCAGTGAGGCTGCAGATGGGCACAGTGAGGCTAAAAATGGACACAGTGAGGCTGCAGATGGGCACAGTGAGGCTGCAAATGGGCAGGGAGGCTGCAGATGGGCACAGTGAGGCTGCAGATGGGCACAGTGAGGCTTCAGATTGGCACAATGAGGCTGCAAATGGGCAGTGAGGCTGCAGATGGGCACAGTTAGGCTGCAGATGGGCACAGTGAGGCTGTAAATGGGCAGTAATGCTGCAGATGGGCACAGTGAGGCTGCAGATGGGCACAATGAGGCTGCAAATGGGTAGTGAGGCTGCAGATGGGCACAGTGAGGCTATAAATGGGCAGTGAGGCTGCAGATGGGCACAGTGAAGCTGCAAATGGGCACAGGGAGGCTGCAAATGGGCAGTGAGGCTGCAGATGGGCACAGTGAGGCTTCAGATGGGCACAGTGAGGCTTCAGATGGGCACAATGAGGCTGCAAATGGGCAGTGAGGCTGCAGATGGGCACAGTGAGGCTGCAGATGGGCACAGTGAGGCTTCAGATGGGCACAATGAGGCTGCAAATGGGCAGTGAGGCTGCAGATGGGCACAGTGAGGCTGCAGATGGGCACAGTGAGGCTGTAAATGGGCAGTAATGCTGCAGATGGGCACAGTGAGGCTGCATATGGGCACAGTGAGGCTGCAAATGGGCAGTGAGGCTGCAGATGGGCACAGTGAGGTTGCAGATGGGCATTGTTGACCCTCTTTTCCACTTACAATATTTTTTGTGGTAAAATTAGGTGCCTCGGCTATTCGGGTCGGCTTATACTCGAGTATATACAGTAGTTTCTTGAAAGTAGGTG
>NC_053501.1:111443179-111458179 GCF_905171775.1 Rana temporaria
GGAAAACAGCATAGAGCAGCATATAAAATAAAAGATAAGAATAAAATGTAATATAAAATAAGGGAATATAATAGAAAATAAAATAATAAATAAGAATATCATTTTTTTGTAATACAGAATAGAGCATAATATAAAATAAAATAAGGGAATTGAATTTAAAAAAAATATGATGAAATGGAAAATAAAGGCATAGAATATAAAATAAAATAACGGATAAGAATATAATTTGTATTAGTAAGGCCGCGTACACACGATCGGTCAAAACCGATGAAAAAGGACCGAAGGACCTTATCTTCGGTCCAAACCGATCGTGTGTGGGCCCCATCGGTCAGTTAACCTTCGGTCAAAAAAATTAGAACTTGCTTTAAAATTGAAAAAGTATGGAAAACCATTGGTTAAAAACCCGCGCATGCTCAGAATCAAGTCGACGCAGGCTTGGAAGCATTGAACTTCGTTTTTTTCAGCACGTCGTTGCGTTTTACGTCACCGCGTTCTGACACGATTTTTAACCTATGGTGTGTAGGCACATCAGACCATCAGTCAGCTCCATCGGTTAACCTATGACAACGGTCCTTCCAAAAAATGTATTTAACTAATTGAACTAAACATAATTATTTACATGTCTATTGATTTTCCCCCTTACAACGTTGCCGAACATTCCTGGTTATTCTTGGGCCCTCCCCTGACAACACGTCCCTCGGGGGTTGTCAGGACCGGATCTCCCCAAGGGATGACTCCCCAGTGGTGGACTGACCCGGTTGGATATTTTCATGCGACCAATAAAGTTCCTCGGTGACGCGGAGCTTTTTCATTTTTATTTCCAGGAACCACTTTTGATAAACGCTCTCCCACCTGGACCGCCCTCTCCCGGATCGCCGGCCTCTGCAACCGCGCCGTCTTCAAAGGGGGCCAAGAAAAGACGCCCATTTCCAAGGTAAAGCTCGTGAATGGTTCTTGTGTGATTTTTGTGTCAACCTTCGACCACAGCGCTCCAACCTACTCTGATTGGCTAAGGCTTGGTCTAGCCTTGCAATGATCTGATTGGTTATAATCTTGTTGCTTAGACCTAACCAGAGTTTCGTTATCTTTTGGGGGTGTGGCTTGGCTTATATCCCTTGCATCTTATCTGACCCACCTTTTCGGACTTGAATTATTTCTTCTTCTCCAATGCATCATTAGGTTCTGTAATCTTCTGTTTACCTCCTGAAAAATCTGCATGCGTTTCAACTGATAAAGAGTCTTCATCAGGAGATAAACAGTAGATTAGAAAACCCAATGATCCATTGGTAAAAATAAGAGGGTGCGAGTCCAAAAAAGATGGGTCAGATAGGATGCAAGGGATATGTCTTCAATATCAGCCTGAAAAACCTCAACGCGTTTCAACCGATAACGAGTCTTCATCAGGAGGTAAACAGTAGATTAGAAAACCTAATGATGCATTGGAAAAGAAGAAAGAATGCAAGTCTAAAAATCGGTAGCAAGGCCCAGGGCTCAGAGGAATGTGGCTGGGCTTATATCCCTTATTAGCCTGCTACTTTTGCTGGAATCCCTTTGGTACCATCAAGGCGTTCCATTGAGCCCTTGGCCTTGCTACCGATCATTATCAGCTTGAGACTTCTGCAGTCCCCTATTACTCGTAGTTTTCCCCCATAAAGGTTTTAGGTCACCTCTTTCATAATCTTTTGGGGGTGTGGTTGGGCTTATATCCCTTGCATCTTACCTGACCCGCCTTTTTGGACTTGCATTCTTTCTTCATGGCCAATGCATTCCTCCTGATGAAGCCTCTTTATCAGTTGTAACGCGTTGAGGGTTTTTTCAGGCTGATATTAAAGACATACCTAAATGATCTGATTGGTTGCAGGTTTTCCATTACCCCAAACCCCTAAAATTCTGTGTGTTCCTCTTGTTGGACACAAGTAACACCGGGTCATTTTATTGTTGCACAGAGAGGTACAGCAGGGGATGCCTCCGAGTCGGCTCTGCTCAAGTGTATAGAGCTCTCCTGCGGCTCTGTGAAGAAAATGAGAGACAAGAACCCGAAAGTGGCTGAAATTCCCTTCAACTCCACCAACAAATACCAGGTGAGCGAATGACCCCGCCCCTTCACCACCGCTAGCCAACCAGGCTCACAGCATTCCTGCACAAAGATTCTCAACCTGCATTGCATCACATGAGCAACAAACGCATGCGAACCAATATGTTGATTGCATAGCCCAGCCCCAGAGGAACAGACGCATCCACTTAGACAGTCGGTAACTTGTTTCTGTTTCCTCCGCAGCTGTCCATCCATGAACACGAGGGGAGCAAAGAGGGCCACCTGCTGGTGATGAAGGGGGCTCCAGAAAGGATTTTGGACCGCTGCTCCTCTATCATGCTGCACGGAGTGGTGCACCAGCTGGACGAAGAGATGAAAGATGCCTTTCAGAATGCCTACTTTGAACTGGGAGGACTGGGAGAGAGAGTGTTGGGTGGGTTCGAAGTAGACACGTGCAATTCGTTTAGTTCCGAATTCGTTTTTTTTTTTTTAAATTCCGAAATTTCCGAATTTTTACATTTCTGGATTTTCGAATTCCGAATTTTCGGTCACAGCACACTCGCCTGAAGAAACTACACGGGCGGCCGATCCTTCAGAGCGCATGCACCGATGACATCATCTGCACAGTACACAGTTAATGGGGCAGATCCACGTACATCGGTGCATATTTGCGTCGGGCGTAGCGTATCTAAGATACACTACACCGCCGTAACTTACTGTTTTTTTTGGAATCCTCAAAGAAAGCGTGCCGTAAGTTACGGCGGCGTAGTGTATCTTTGGCGGGGTAAGGGCGCGCCATTCAAATTGATGTGATGGGGGCGTGTTTTATGTAAATACGTCTTGACCCGACGTAAATTAAGTTTTTTTTCAACTGCGCATGCGTCGTCCGTGGGGGTATCCCAGTGCGCATGCTCGAAATTAAACCGGAACAAGCCAATATTTACGACGGTGACGTCATTCTACGCAAATCCCTATTTGCGAACGACTTACGGAAACGACGTAACTTTTTTAAAATTCGACGCGGGAACGACGGCCATACTTAACATTGAGTACGCCTCATATAGCAGGGGTAACTATACGCCGGAAAAAGCCGAACGCAAACAACGTAAAAAAATTCGCCGGCCGGACGTACGTTCGTGGATCGCCGTATCTACCTAATTTGCATACTCAACACGGATTTCGACAGAAACGCCACCTAGCAGCCGGTGGAAAAATGCACCTAAGATCCGACTGCGTACTAAGACGTACACCTGTCGGATCGAGCCCAGATGCAGTCGTATCTTGTTTTGTGGATACAAAACAAAGATACGACGCGGGAACTTTAAAAATTACGCGGCGTATCAATAGATACGCCGGCGTAATTCGTTTGTGGATCTGGCCCAATATCTCCTAAGCGGCGCACAGTACCTATAGGTACAACTTACAAAGGGAGGTTTACAACCTCTTTAATGTGCTTTTACGAAACAAGAATGCTAAATATACAATAAACATTGCCAATAATATGTATGTAGTAAGGGTGCACAAAAAAAATCACAAAAAAAAAATCACTTAGCTTCTGTTATAGCTGGTCCACAATTTCCCCCTTGAACAGGACTTGGACAGGACTTAAAGTAGAATTATAGGCAAAACGTTATTTTATTTTTTTTCATTTTGGATAGAGCAAGGGAGGGTTATAACCCCTGTCAGATTTTTTTTTCCTTTTTCCGCCTTGTCCCATTGCAGAGATTTCCCTTCACTTCCTGTCCCATAGCCAAACAGGAAGTCAGTGAAAATCATTGCTATTTAGGTGTGTTTGGTATCTTTTTGGCAGTAAAGAAAAGAAACAAAAAAATCCCTGTAGTATATTAATGTGCTTTTTCTAAACCAGAACGCTGCATATAAAATGAACATTGCCCATAATATATATGTAGTAAGGGCGCACAAAAATAAAAATCACGTAGCTTCTGCTATAGCTGGTCCACAATTTCCTCCTTGAACAGGACTTTATTTATTTTGCAGTAAAGAAAAGAAATAAAAATACCCTGTAATATAATAATGTGCCTTTACTAAACCAGAATGCTGCATATACAATTGACATTGCCAATAATATGTATGTAGTAAGGGCGCACAAAAAGGAAAATCACGTAGCTTCTGTTATAGCTGATCCACAATTTCCCCCTTGAACAGGACTTGGACAGGACTTAAAGTAGAATTATAGGCAAAACTTTATTTATTTTATTTTTTTTCATTTTGGATAGCGCAAGGGAGGGTTATAGCCCCTGTCAGATTCTTTTTCTTTTTGCGCCTTGTCCCATTGCAGAGATTTCCCTTCACTTCCTGTCCCATAGCCAAACAGGAAGTCAGTGAAAATCATTGTTATTTAAGGTGTGTTTGGTATCTTTTTGGCAGCAAAGAAAAGAAACAAAAAACCCTGTAGTATATTAATGTGCCTTTTCTAAACCAGAATGCTGCATATAAAATGAACATTGCCAAAAATATATATGTAGTGAGGGCACACAAAAAGAAAAATCACGTAGCTTCTGCTATACCTGGTCCACAATTTCCTCCTTGAACAGGACTTTATTTATTTTGCAGTAAAGAAAAGAAATAAAAATACCCTGTAGTATAATAATGTGCCTTTACTAAACCAGAATGCTGCATATATAATTAACATTTCCAATAATATGTATGCAGTAAGGGCACACAAAAAGGAAAATCATGTAGCTTCTGCTATAGCTGGTCCACAATTTCCTCCTTGAACAGGACTTAATTTATTTTACAGTAAAGAGAAGAAATGAAAAAACCCTGTAGTATAATAATGTGCCTTTACTAAACCAGAATGCTGCATATACAATGAACATCCCCAATAATATATATGTAGTGAGGGCGCACAAAAAGAAAAATCACTTTGTTTCTGCTATAGGTGGTCCACAATTTCCTCCTTGAACAGGACTTGATTTATTTGCAGTAAAGAAATAAAAAAAAAAACCTGTAGTATAATAATGTGCCTTTTCTAAACCAGAATTCTGCATATACAATGAATATTGCCAATAATATGTATGCAGTAAGGGCGCACAAAAAGGACAATCACGTAGCTTCTGCTATAGCTGGTCCACAATTTCCTCCTTGAACAGGACTTAATTTATTTTGCAGTAAAGAAAGGAAATGAAAAAACCCTGTAGTTTAATAATGTGCCTGTACTAAGCCAGAATGCTGCATATACAATTAACATTTCCAATAATATATATGTAGTAAGGGTGCAGAAAAAAAATCACTTAGCTTCTGTTATAGCTGGTCCACAATTTCCTCCTTGAACAGGACTTAAAGTAGAACTATAGGCAAAACTTTTTTTTTTTTCATTATGGATAGGGCAAGGGAGGATTATAACCCCAGTCAGTTTTTTTCCCGCCATCCTTGTCCCATTGCAGAGAATTCCCTTCACTTCCTGTCCCATAGCCAAGCAGGAAGTCAGTGAAAATCATTGCTATTTAAGGTGTGTCTTTTTGGCAGTAAAGAAAAGAAACAAAAAATCATTGTAGTATATTAATGTGCCTTTTCTAAACCAGAATGCTGCATATAAAATGAACATCACCAATAATATATATGCAGTAAGGGCGCACAAAAAGGAAAATCACTTAGCTTCTGCTATAGCTGGTCCACAATTTCCTCCTTGAACAGGACTTCATTTATTTTACAGTAAAGAAAGGAAATGAAAAAACCCTGTAGTATAATACTGTGTCTTTACTAAACCAGAATGCTGGAATGCTGCATATACAATTGACATTGCCAATAATATGTATGTAGTAAGGGTGCACAAAAAAAATTACTTAGCTTCTGTTATAGCTGGTCCACAATTTCCTCCTTGAACAGGACTTGATTTATTTGCAGTAAAGAAATAAAAAATAAAAAAAAACTGTAGTATAATAATGTGCCTTTTCTAAACCAGAATTCTGCATATACAATGAACATCACCAATAATATATATGTAGTAAGGGCGCACAAAAAGGAAAATCACGTAGCTTCTGCTATAGCTAGTCCACAATTTCCTCCTTGAACAGGACTTAATTTTTTTTGCAGTAAAGAAAAGAAACAAAAAAACCTGTAGTATAATTATGTGCCTTTACTAAACCAGAATGCTGCATATACAATTAACATCACCAATAATATATATGTAGTAAGGGCACACAAAAAGGAAAATCACGTAGCTTCTGTTATAGCTGGTCCACAATTTCCCCCTTGAACAGGACTCGAAGGAAAGCAGAATGTTGATCTGGTTCCCTTGTGTATATTTTTGCCCTTTTTTTCCCCACATGGGCATAACCCTTTTTACTCCCATGTCTCCCAATTATCCCTACTAGCACAAATGCCCCCCCCCTCACCCCCCACCCCAAATAAATCCCCTCCCCCTTCTAACATATTGCTTCTTCTAGCACAAACCCCCAAATCCTCCCTCCTAGAACAAATCCTCTTCCTACCATCCCCTCGGCCCCTCCCAACACAAATCACCACTCCCCCTGAATTTCCCCACCTAGAACCATTCTTACCCCCGCCACCCCTCCAAACAAATCTCCGCTGCCCCCACCCACATAAGATCTCAGTGCCCAGGGGGCAGCTGCCCCCCCCTCCCCTTGTCCCAGCCCTACCCATTTTCTCTCCTCTGCTCCCCCTATCACTACCTTTAGACATGGAGGCGTAGAGAGGAACCTCAGCCCTGTGTAAGCTCCGACTGGAGCAACTCTGAGCTTTTACAGGTCCTATGTAAAGGTCTTCTGCCTCTTCTTTCTCCATCAGGGTTCTGCCAGTCTTATATGTCCACCGAGAATTTTCCACGTGGCTTCAAGTTTGACACGGATGAAGAAAACTTCCCCCTCACCGGCCTGTGCTTCGTAGGCCTGATTTCCATGATTGACCCACCCAGGGCTGCTGTACCGGATGCCGTTGGGAAATGCCGCAGTGCTGGGATCAAGGTACGCAACAAAATATACAGAGATGGCGCTATAGACTTCCACCAGGCTGCAGACATTCAAGTACTTACATATTCATATAAGTCACTGCTGGGAGGGGGAGCTGAGCTGCTGAGACTCTGGTTGGGTTAAGGGCGGGGAGGCGGGGGAAGAGCAGGCGGAGCTGGGCTGCTGGGAGAGGGAAATGAGCTGCTGGGAGCTGGAGCAGAGGAAGCTGAGCTGTTGAGTCCCAGCTGGGAGGGAAGAAGGGAAGAACGGTGATCTGAGCTGCTGAGTCACTACTGGGAGGGGTAGCAGGGGGAGATAAGCTGGTGGGAGGGGGAGCAGGGGGGGGGGTGAGTTGCTGAGTCCCTGCTGGGAGGGGGAGCAGAGGAAAATTAGCAGCTGGGAGGGGGAAGATGAGATTTGGAGTCTCTGCTGAGAGGGAAGACGTGTGAGCTGAACTGCTGAGTCACTACTGGGAGGGGTAGCAGGGGTAGAGGAGCTACTCGGAGGGGGAGCTGGGGGTAGATGAGGTATTAGGAGGGGGAGTAGAGGAAGATCACAACTGGGAGGAGGAGCAGAGGGAAATGAGCTTCCGAGTCACTGCTGTGAGG
Organism: Rana temporaria; assembly: GCF_905171775.1. Classification (NCBI taxonomy): domain Eukaryota; kingdom Metazoa; phylum Chordata; class Amphibia; order Anura; family Ranidae; genus Rana; species Rana temporaria. Next base: position 111,450,754 of record NC_053501.1, read on the forward strand.
GGGAACAGGGGGAGGTGAGCTACTGAGTCGATGCTGGGAGGAGGAGCAGAGGGAAATGATCTTCTGGGACAGGGACAGGGGGAAATGAGCTGCTAAGTCACTGCTGGGAGGAAGAGCGGGGTGGAATGGGCTGCTGGGAGGGGGAGCAGGGGGAGATGAGCTGTCCAGTCACTGCTGGGAGAAGGAGCAGGGGGAAATGAGCTACCGGGACAGGGACAGGGGGATATGAGCTGCTGAGTCACTGCTGGGAGGAAGAGCAGGGTGGAATGGGCTGCCGGGAGGGGGAGCAGGGGGAGATAAGCTGTCCAGTCACTGCTGGGAGGAGGAGCAGGGGGAAATAAGCTACCGGGAGGGGGAGATGAGCTGCTGAGTCTCTGCTGGGAGGGAAGAAGGGTGGGCTGAGCTGCTGAGTCACTACTGGGAGGGGTAGCAGGGTGGAATGAGCTGCTGGAAGGGGAACAGGGGAAGATGAGCTGCTGAGTCACTGCTGGGAGGAGGAGCAATGGGAGATGAGCTGCTGGGAGGGGGAGCAGGGGGAGCTGAGCTGCTGAGTCACTGCTGGGAGGAAGAGAAGGGTGGAATGGGCTGCCGGGAGGGGGAGCAGGGGGATATGAGCTGCTGAGTCACTGCTGGGAGGAGACGCGGGGGGTAATGAGCTGAGGGGAGGGGGAGATGAGCTGTCCAGTCACTGCTGGGAGGAGGAACAGGGGGAAATAAGCTACCGGGAGGGGGAGATGAGCTGCTGAGTCACTGCTTGGAGGAGGAGCAGGGGGAGATGAGCTGCTGGGAGGGGGAGCAGGGTGAGATGAACTACTGAGTCACTGCTGGGAGAAGGAGCAGGGGGAAATGATCTTCTGGGATGGGAACAGAGTGAGATGAGCTGCTGAGTCTCTGCTGGGAGGGAAGACGGGTGAGCTGAGCTGCTGAGTCGCTACTGGGAGGGGTAGCAGGGTGGGATGAGCTGCGGGGAGGGGGAACAGGGGAAATGAGCCGCTGAGTCTCTGCTGGGAGGGAATAGGGGTGAGCGGAGCTGCTGAGTCGCTACTGGGAGGGGAAGCAGGGGTAGAGGAGCTATTGGGAGGGGGAGCAGCAGGAAAAGAGTTAGTGAGTCTGTTGTGAGGGAGTACAGGGGAGGGAAGCGGGGGTAATGGATGAACTACTGAGTCACTGCTGGGAGGGGGGGTGCAGCTGTTGCTGTAAATAGTGAGGATGAATTCCTCCACAGTACCTGTACCTGCAGATGTAATAGTCAGTAAATGACAGAAGCCTGTCCACCCGGACAGGTTCCCTTCAATACTCAAGCTTTATCGATAACAGACGCGCAGACAGAAGACACGTTCCCTGCCGGAGGACTTTGTGGTTTTGTTGGGCGGATCTCGTGGGAATGAGGGGGAAGAAGAAGAACTTTCCGCCCCTTTATTAGAATTCTGAGCTCCTGATGATTTCTGGGTCACATCTGGGAGGCGGATAAATCTTCACGTTTCTGTCAGAGAACATCCCCCGAGGTTTTTTCTCTGGTCTCCTCGTCGGGGGATAAATGAATCCTGACCTAGATTAGGATTGATGTCATTTACTTTGCTTATTAAATACACTTTGGATTTTAGGAACGCAGCGCCACACGGTGGTCATATATGGAGTAACATCCTTAAAAAAAAATCGACCTATTGCCCCTTTTGTGGCTACTGAACTCAGGACTGGGCTATGTAGATAGAACACGGGTCGCGCCGCGGCAATAATGACTTCTGCCTTCCAGGTCATCATGGTGACCGGCGACCACCCAATTACCGCCAAGGCCATCGCTAAAGGAGTGGGCATCATCTCCGAGGGGAACGAGACGGTGGAGGACATCGCCGCTCGCCTTAACATCCCGTTGAATCAGGTCAATCCCAGGTAAGTGTTACCAATCTATAAAATTTATAAATATAGGGCCAGATTCTTAAAAGGCTTACGACGGCGCAACGCCATTTGCGCCGTCGTAAGTCCTAATCTGGCCCGGCGTATCTATGCGACTGATTCTTAGAATCAGTTACGCATAGATATCCATTAGATCCATCAGGCGCAAGTCTCTTACGCTGTCAGATCTTAGATGCAATTTTTTTTCCCGCCGCTAGGTGTCGCCGACGTCGTTTTTCCCCGTCGTCTATGCAAATTAGCTATTTAGGCGAGATTCCCGAACGTACGCGCGGTCGATGCTGTGAATTTTACGACGTTTCTGTAGCATTTGCGATGCGTAAAGTTGCCCCTGCTATATGAGGGGGCAACCAATGTTAAGTATGGCCGTCGTTCCCGCGTTGAAATTTAAAAAAGTACGTCGTTTGCGTAAGTCGTCCGTGAATGGCGCTGGACGCCATTTACGTTAACGTCGAAACCAATGACGTCCTTGCGCAATGCACGTCGGGAAATTTTAGGGACGGCGCATGCGCAGTACGATCGGCGCGGGAACGTGCCTAATTTAAATGATCCACGCCCCCTACCCGGATCATTTGAATTAGGCGGGCTTGCGCCGGAGAATTTACGCTACGCCGCCGCAACTTTACAGGCAAGTGCTTTGTGAATCAAGCACTTGCCCGTAAAACTTGCGGCCGCGTAACGTAAACGAGATACGTTATGGCCACATAGTTTTACGCCGATCTACGAGAATCTGGCCCATAGTACATACATTGGTGGGCTAGGCTGGGCCGGGGGGCAGGGTGGCAATTGCCCCCCAGGCCGCCCTAACTTATATTAAAAATGTCCGGTGGTCGCTGCCCACTGACAATTTTTTGGGGCAGCCTTGGAGGGGGGGGGGGGGGGGGGGCGCCGCTGGATTACACAGAGCGGGGATCTTCCGCTTGCCCGGCTCAGCCGCTGTCATACCAAGTCCCGTCTCCTATGATAGACGGCACGCTGGTGACGCGCCGGGTAAGAGGGAGATTCCAGCTCTGTGTAATACGGCGGCTCTCCTCTCTCTGCATGGCAGGCTGCATTGGATGGGCACTGATCAGGCTTCCTTTGTTTGGTTGCAGGGAGGCGAAGGCGTGCGTGGTCCACGGGTCGGATCTGAAGGACTTCACCGCGGAGCAGCTGGACGACCTCCTGAAGAATCACACGGAGATCGTCTTCGCCCGCACCTCGCCGCAGCAGAAGCTGATCATTGTGGAGGGTTGTCAGAGACAGGTACCCCTCGCTGCCCCGGGAACCCCCCCCCCCCCCAATCATTGTCCCGGCCCAGAGGAGCCAGGAAACTCGTATTTTCCAAAAAGCCTGTCACACCGGGAACACCAATGGCAGCAGCCGCTTTCACACAGGGAACACCAATAGCGACAGCCTCTGTAGCACATTGAACAACATTGGTGACAGACAGACGCTGTCACACAGGGAACACCAATGGCGGAAACCGCTGTCACACAGGGAACACCAATGGTGGCAGCCGCTGTCACACAGGGAACACCAATGGCGGCAGCCGCTGTCACACAGGGAACACCAATGGCGGCAGCCGCTGTCACACAGGGAACACCAATGGCGCAGCCACTGTCACACAGGGAACACCAATGACAGCAGCCGCTTTCACACAGGGAACACCAATGCCGGCAGCCTCTCTTGCTGCTCAAACCCTCACTGTGCTCTCCTCCGCAGGGCGCCATTGTGGCGGTGACCGGGGACGGCGTCAACGACTCTCCGGCTCTGAAAAAAGCCGATATCGGCGTGGCTATGGGCATAGCGGGGTCGGACGTCTCTAAACAAGCCGCAGACATGATCCTATTGGACGATAACTTCGCCTCCATTGTGACCGGCGTGGAAGAAGGTTTGTAGGACCAGAAGTGGGTGTGGCTCCGGTGAGGACATTGGAGTGTCAGCTCTTCTGCCCAATCCCTGGAATAAATGTAGAATTAGTTGGTTGGCGCAGCTGATTGGGTTCTTTTCTTATCGCAGGTCGGCTCATTTTTGACAACCTGAAGAAGTCCATCGCCTACACCCTGACCAGCAACATCCCGGAGATCACGCCCTTCTTATTCTTCATCATCGCCAACATCCCTCTGCCCCTGGGCACCGTCACCATCCTATGTATTGATCTGGGCACAGACATGGTAGGTACTTCTGTACAGTCTCACTTATTAGGGAGCACGCTGAGAGGAGGAGAGAACCAATTTCTTTTCTTTTTTTTTACGCTCTAGGTGCCCGCCATCTCGCTGGCGTACGAAGCTGCCGAAAGCGACATTATGAAAAGACAGCCCAGGAACCCCCGAACGGACAAACTGGTGAACGAGCGCCTAATTAGCATGGCCTATGGGCAGATTGGTAAGTCTGGGCGATCTAAAAGGCATCCAGGCCTGGCACACATTTCTGAGAGAGCCTGGCACACATTTGTGAGAGCCTGGCACACATTTGTGAGAGCCTGGCACACATTTCTGAGAGCCTGACACACATTTCTGAGAGCCTGGCACACATTGGTGAGAGCCTGGCACACATTGGTGAGAGCCTGGCACACATTTGTGAGAGCCTGGCACACATTGGTGAGAGCCTGGCACACATTGGTGAGAGCCTGGCACACATTTCTGAGAGCCTGGCACACATTGGTGAGAGCCTGGCACACATTGGTGAGAGCCTGGCATACATTGGTGAGAGCCTGGCACACATTTCTGAGAGCCTGGCACACATTTCTGAGAGCCTGGCACACATTTGTGAGAGCCTGGCACACATTGGTGAGAGCCTGGCACTCATTTGTGAGAGCCTGGCACACATTTGTGAGAGCCTGGCACACATTTGTGAGAGCCTGGCACACATTTCTGAGAGCCTGGCACACATTGGTGAGAGCCTGGCACACATTTATGAGAGCCTGGCACACATTGGTGAGAGCCAGCTGCGCCTTTTCAGTTGAAAGCCCAACTTTTGGCTAAACCAAAAAAAGTCAGCCGTGGCAATAACTTTCATGTAAAGCTTTCTCCTGTAGTACCACTTTTTGGCCACAAGATGCCCTCAGTTTTCCTGTTTGACTGATGCCCAAAAGATGGAAGGAAAGATTGTGATAGCTCCTGACAAAGCCCCCGAAATGCGTTGGTTTGACCTTCTGATACCTTCTGAGGAAACACAAACAGCAAAAAGAATCCTGATGGAGGTTATAATCCTTCCACATTACTGGAGAATACATTTCTCTTCAGGGTTACACTTATTGCCCTCCTGCATTTCTAATGAGAGCACACGCTTCCCCATGTGATTTCCTCCGCAATACTACTTATTGGCCACAAGATGCCCTCAGTCTTCCTGTTTGACTGATGCTCAGAAGACTCCTGTATTCATAATGGAGGAGGCTGGCTGCACTCTGCATAATGAGCGCCCACACCTCTCCATGTGATTTCCCCCGCAGTACCTCTTATTGGCCACAAGATGCCCCCAGTTTTCCTGATGCTCAGAAAACAGAAGGAAAAACTGTGATAGATCCTGATGAAGGGAGAGTTGAGTCTCCGAAATGGGTTAGTTTGACCTTCTGAGGACACAGACAGTGATACAATCCTGATGGAGGTTATAAACCTTCCGCACTCTACTGGAGAATGCATTTCTCTTCAGGGTCACACTTATCGCCCTCCTGCATTCTTAATGAGAGCCTACACTTCTCCATGTGATTTCCCCCCGCAGTGCCTCTTTTTGGCCACAAGATGTCCTCAGTTGTCCTGATATCCAGAAGACAGAAGGAAAGACTGTGACAGCTCCTGATGAAGAGAAGGTCGAGCCTCGGAAACGCGCTGGCTTTACCTTCTGCTCTTTTACCAAGAGTAGTCTATACTGGACTCAGATTATTAAGAAAAGACTGTGAGTGAAGGGTGCCATGAACCCGCCCTCTGGGTATGGCACCCCCCCCCCTATTCACAGTGTATTGAGTCAGAGAGCTGTGCTGATGTCATCACAATGTCACACAGGACTGACCGGCCCAGAAGATGGAAGGAAAGACTGCAATAGGACTGCCCCTGGTCCGCCCCTTCGTAGCCTGACTGTCCCTAGCCCGCCTTTCCCTGCCTGACTGTCCCTGGTCCGCCCCTTCCTAGCCTGACTATCCCTGGTCCGCCCCTTCCCAGCCTGACTGTTCCTAGTCCGCCCCTTCCCAGCCTGACAGTCCCTGGTCCGCCCCTTTCCAGCCTGACTGTTCCTGGTCCGCCCCTTCCCAGCCTGACAGTCCCTGGTCCGCCCCTTTCCAGCCTGACTGTTCCTGGTCCGCCCCTTCCCAGCCTGACTGTCCCTGGTCCGCCCCTTTCCAGCCTGACTGTTCCTGGTCCGCCCCTTTCCAGCCTGACTATCCCTGGCCCGCCCCTTCCCCGCCTGACTATCCCTGGTCTGCCCCTTCCTAGCCTGACTGTCCCTGGTCCACCCCTTCCCTACCTGACTATCCCTGGCCTGCCCCTTCCCCGCCTGACTATCCCTGGTCTGCCCCTTCCTAGCCTGACTGTCCCTGGTCCGCCCCTTCTCAGCCTGACTTTCCCTGGCCTGCCCCTCTTTATTTAAGCTGTGGGTGCAGCGAAAGTCTCAGACCGGTCCTCATCTGCTATCAGCCTCTGGGAGTGCAGGCAGGGATGTAGCTCAGCCTAGGCCACGTCCCAACATGTTTCGCCCTTCCAATGGAGGGGGGGGGGGGTGTATATGAATGCGAGTTAGGGACCTTAGATTGTAAGCTCCTTGAGTTCAGGAACTGATGTGAATGTATAATATATGTAAAGCGCGGTGTACATTGATGGTGCTATAGTGCAAGTAAGTATCTGTAATAAATAACATTTTCAAAAAGTGCACCGTGTGGATGGGTCCAGCACAGGCACAAGCAATGATTTGTATTATAATTATCTCCTATGATCCTCAGCCCCATCTAGTGGCCATAATGATGTATTGTTCTGAAATACCTTAATAGAAAAGAATAGTACCACATTATGGCCACTAGATGGAGCTGGTAATCGTATTCCAAACAATACGCTGATCATTTGTTGCGCCCATGCGAAGGCTGAAGACGTCCTTATGGGGAATTATTTTTTAGACCCCTTCGGTAAATGAATCGATCGGCCCCCCGGCTCTTCCCCATTGATATCGTCTGTCTTTTCAGGTATGATCCAGGCTCTGGGCGGCTTCTTCACCTACTTTGTCATCCTGGCGGAAAACGGCTTCCTGCCGTCTCGGTTGGTCGGGATCCGATTGGACTGGGACGATCGCTCGATGAACGACGTAGAAGACAGCTACGGACAACAGTGGGTATGTACAGGAAAATCCGACAACCCAGCCCACCCCTTTCCAGCCTGACTATCCCTGGTCCGCCCCTTTCCTGCCTGACTGTCCCTGGTCCGCCCCTTCCTAGCCTGAATGTCCCTGGTCCGCCCCTTCCCAGCCTGACTGTCCCTGGTCCGCCCCTTCCTAGACTGACTGTCCCTGGTCCGCCCCTTCCTAGACTGACTGTCCCTGATCTGACCCTTCC
>NC_053501.1:111463179-111693179 GCF_905171775.1 Rana temporaria
CCTGGTCACATTCAGTTACTTATACTGCTTGGATTTAAAAAAAAAAATACTTATTTTTTTATTTATTTAATGGTGTATTAATGATTGCAGAGCTGCATTTTGTGTCTTTTAATTCTGTCTGGAGTTCACAACTTTAAATAAAACATTTTTTTTATAGAGGACTTAAAATGAGGCCAATAAGAAAAACATGAAGTATCACAAGTAGGAGAATCCCCATGACATGAGGGAGGGAGGATCTATACATGATAGGCTAGTCATGGATTCTGCAGGAGCTTACTATTGCCTCCTTGGTGCAGTGACCTATATATCCAGCAGGGGGAGCTGCTAGCTTGTTATTATTACATAGGAATAGCCAAACAGAATGACCAATGCTCACAAGTTCTGCTTGAAATGATTTAGGATAAGCGCTGCGCAAATTGTTGGCGCTATATAAATCCTGTATAATAATAATAATGATGATGATGAGAGCACTAAATACATAAGTCTGACCAGGGCCGCCATCAGGAATCATCGGGCCCCTTACACAGCTTCAGGCATGGGCCCCCTGGAGCAGAAGAAATTGAGAAGCGGGGGGGGGGCCGCTGCTAATTGTGAATTGAGGAGCGGGGGGGGGGGGGGGGGGTTTTGCCATGAATTGGGGCTGTTGCCCTGGGGACCTCTTGGCCCCTTACAAAAAAACAAAAGGGGGGGGGGTTACCATGCTGGGCCCTGTGGACCTCTGGGCTCTTTAATAAAAATATATATATATATATAATATTTTTTTTTTAAAAGGGGGGCCCTGGGGACCTCTGGGCCCTTTAATAAAAAAAAACTAAAAAAATATATATAACATTTAAAAATAAATAAATAAATAATTAAATAAAAAAAAAACTAAAATATATATATATATATATATATATATATATATATATATATATATATATATATATATATATATATATAAAAGGGGGGTTGCCATCCGGGGGCCCTGAGGACCTCTGGGCCCTTTAATAAAATAAATAAAAAATATAAGAAACAAAAAAACAAAAGGGGGGGGGGGGGGTTACCATCCGGGGCCCTGTGGACCTCTGGGCCCTTTAATAAAAATATATATATATATATAATATTTTTTTTTTTAAAAGGGGGGCCCTGGGGACCTCTGGGCCCTTTAATAAAAAAAACTAAAAAAATATATATAACATTTAAAAATAAATAAATAAATAATTAAATAAAAAAAAAACTAAAATATATATATATATATATATATATATATATATATATATATATATATATATAAAAGGGGGGTTGCCATCCGGGGGCCCTGAGGACCTCTGGGCCCTTTAATAAAATAAATAAAAAATATAAGAAACAAAAAAACAAAAGGGGGGGGTTACCATCCGGGGCCCTGTGGACCTCTGGGCCCTTTAATAAAAAAATATATATATATAATATTTTTTTTTTAAAAGGGGGGCCCTGGGGACCTCTGGGCCCTTTAATAAAAAAAACTAAAAAAATATATATAACATTTAAAAATAAATAAATAAATAATTAAATAAAAAAAAACTAAAATATATATATATATATATATATATATATATATATATATATATATATATAAAAGGGGGGTTGCCATCCGGGGGCCCTGAGGACCTCTGGGCCCTTTAATAAAATAAATAAAAAATATAAGAAACAAAAAAACAAAAGGGGGGGGGGTTACCATCCGGGGCCCTGGGGACCCCCAGGCCCCTGTGGACCTCTGGGCCCTTTAATAAAAAAAAAAATATATATATATATAATAATTTTTTTTTAAAAAAAAGGGGGGCCCTGGGGACCTCTGGGCCCTTTAATAAAAAAAAATATATAACATTTAAAAATAAATAAATAAATAACTTAAATAAAAAAAAATCTAAAAAAAAAATTGTAAAAAAAAAAATATATATAAAAAAAAGGGGGGTTGCCATCCGGGGGCCCTGAGGACCTCTGGGCCCTTTAATAAAATAAATAAAAAATATAAGAAACAAAAAAACAAAAGGGGGGGTTTTATATATATATATATATATATATATATATATATATATATATATATATATATATATATATATATATATATATATATAATAAAATGAAAATAAAAATAAAAAAGGGGGGTTGCCACCTGGGGGCCCTGAGGACCTCTGGGCCCTTTATTAAAAATAAAAAAAAGAAAAGAAAATATATAAAAAAATAAATTTAAATAAAAAAAGGGGGGTTGCCATCCGGGCCCTAGGGACCTCTGGGCCCTTTAATAAAATAAATAAAAAATATAAGAAACAAAAAAACAAAAGGGGGGGGGTTATATATATATATATATATATATATATATATATATATATATATATATATATATATATATATATATAAAAAATAAAATGAAATTATTTTTTTTATAATTTTTTTTAAAAAAAAGGGGGGTTGCCATCTGGGGGCCCTGAGGACCTCTGGGCCCTTTATTAAAAATAAAAAAAAGAAAAGAAAATATATATAAAAAAAACAAATTTAAATAAAAAAAAGGGGGGTTGCCATCCAGGGGCCCTGAGGACCTCTGGGCCTTTTATTAAAAATAAAAAAAGAAAAGAAAATATATAAAAAAAAAAAAAAAAAAAAATAAGGGGGGTTGCCATCCGGGCCCTAGGGACCTCTGGGCCCTTTAATAAAAACAAAAGAATTAAATAAAAAACAATTTGTAAAAAAAATATATATATAAAAAAAGGGGGGTTGCCACCTGGGCCCCTTACGGGTGTTCTGCCTGTACCCCCCTGATGTCGGCCCTGAGTCTGACCAAAGACCACGTTCTCCATGCAGACTCTAATAATGACAAACACCCACAATGCAGCCCATGTGATCTTTGCCTAGGAATGATGGAAATGATAGGTAGGAGCTCAATGAATGCATGACAATGATTTTTTCTTTCCTCTCCTCCTATGACAGGGTGACGTGGTGGTTCTGCGCCTTCCCCTACAGCTTACTCATCTTTGTGTACGACGAAGTGCGCAAATATATCTTACGCCGTGACCCCGGAGGTAAGGACCATCGGCGCTCCAATTCCCCCCGACCTTTCATGTAGACAGATGATCGATATTATATCACTAAACCTTTTTCCCCACAGAGGACTGGGTCATCCCTACACCTCAGTATTCTCTAGTGGCCATAAAGCAGTATTTTCCCAATTGAGGAATTTCAGGAACATACCCCGTTATGGCCACTAGATGGATTTGTTGGTGATAGGAAATCCAAATGATCCCCCCCTCATATGTCTAATATGTGTATTTCCTATGATCGGCAGCTCCATCTAGTGGCCATAATGAGATATTCTCCCAATTTAAGGTATTTCAGGAACATACCGCATTATGGCCACTAAATGGATTTTTGTTGGTCTCAGGAAATCCAAATTATTCCCCTGATATGTCTACCGGTAATATGTGTATTTCCTATGATTGTCAGCTCCATCTAGTGGCCATAATGAGGTATTTTCCTGAAATACCTCAGGAAATACCACATTATGGCCACCAGATGGAGCTGACAATACAATGGTGCCTTGGATTACAAGCATAATTCGTTCCAGAAGAATGCTTGTAATCCAAAGCACTTGTATATCAAAGCGAGTTTCCCCATAGGAGTCAATGGAAACTCAGATAATTTGTTCCACAGTAACTGCTATTGTATGCAGTACCGCATGTGATCAGAGGTGTGGGGGGTCGGAAACACTTGGAGACCGATCGGAGCCGCTCGGGTGCACTCAGAGACACTTAGAGAGGCTCAGAGACACTCAGGAACGTAGTGTTTCTGAGTGTCTCCGAACGGCTCCGAGTGTCACCGGCGCCACTGCACCAAGTGCGGTACTGCACACCACATTGATTTGAATCACGCTTGACAACACTCGCAAACCGAGCCAGGATTAAAAACAAAAACGAAAAGAAAAAAGCGAAACGCTCGTAAACTGCGTTACTCGCAATCCGAGGTATTACTGTAATAGGGAATGCAAATAATCCCCCCTGATATGTGTATTTCCTATGATCGTTAGCTCCATCTAGTGGCCATTATGCAGCATTTTCCTGAAAAACTTTAGAAATACCACATTATGGCCACTAGATGGACTTGCCGATCATAGGAAATGTGAATAATCCCCCTGATATTTCTAATATGTGTATTTCCTATGATCATCAGCTCCTTCTAGTGGCCATAATTGAGCATGTTCCTGAAATACTGTAGAAATTAACGCATTATGGCCACTAGATGGACTTGCCGATCATAGGAAATGCAAAAAAAGTCCTCTGATATGTTAAACATGTGTATTTCTCATCATTGTCAGCTCCATCTAGTGGCCATAATGCAGTATTTTCCTGTATTACCACAATGGGGAAAATACCACAATATAGCCACTAGGTGGAGCTGATGATCATAGAAATTTCACATATTAGACCCATTAGGGGGATTATTCGCATTTCCTATGATCAGCAACTCCTAGATTTGACCCCCTCTCCTTGACTCCTGACTAGACCCCCTGAGACTTATGTCTATCAAGACCAGGGCCCAATCTTCAGGGTCAATAAATGTTTAAAAAGGTAAAGGCCTACTTTATAAAAAAGCAGCACTGAGTTGTCTATTTTTGTTTCAGTTCCTGATTATTATTATTATGTTTCCAGGATGGGTGGAGAAGGAGTCGTACTATTAAGGACTTGGCTTGCCAAGAAGGAACCAGGAACCATCTGGAAAAGGAAGAATGCCGATGCTGTGGATTAGTTGGTTTCATAATACCCTAAGCATTTTTTTTTTTAATCCTGCTGTGTAAGCTCAGGGGGGGGGGGGGGGGGGGGGGGGGGGGGGGAAAGGTTAATGACATGAGCGGGACATAAGCAGTCAAGTCAACTATCATTTTTGGTCCTAAAAGCTTCCCGTACTCGGCAAACGTCAACTTTAACCTTTCAAGAAATGTTATGTCCGTCCTACAAGCTTCCCGTACTCAACAAAGGTCAACTTTAACCTTTCATGAAATTTTATGTCCGTCCTACAAGCTTGCCGGACTCAACAAAGGTCAACTTTAACCTTTCATGAAATTTTATGTCCGTCCTACAAGCTTCCCGTACTCAACAAAGGTCAACTTTAACCTTTCATGAAATTTTATGTCCGTCCTACAAGCTTGCCGGACTCAACAAAGGTCAACTTTAGCCTTTCAAGTAATTTTATGTCCGTCCTACAAGCTTGCCGGACTCAACAAAGGTCAACTTTAGCCTTTCAAGTAATTTTATGTGCGTCCTACAAGCTTGCCGGACTCAACAAAGGTCAACTTTAGCCTTTCAATAAATTGTATGTCCGTCCTACAAGCTTCCCGTACTCAACAAAGGTCAACTTTAACCTTTCATGAAATTTTATGTCCGTCCTACAAGCTTGCCGGACTCAACAAAGGTCAACTTTAACCTTTCATGAAATTTTATGTCCGTCCTACAAGCTTGCCGGACTCAACAAAGGTCAACTTTAGCCTTTCAATAAATTGTATGTCCGTCCTACAAGCTTGCCGGACTCAACAAAGGTCAACTTTAACCTTTCATGAAATTTTATGTCCGTCCTACAAGCTTGCCGGACTCAACAAAGGTCAACTTTAGCCTTTTAGGAAATGTTATGTCCGTCCTACAAGCTTGCTGGACTCAACAAAGGTCAACTTTAACCTTTCAATAAATGTTATGTCCGTCCTACAAGCTTGCCGGACTCATCAAAGGTCAACTTTAGCCTTTTAAGAAATGTTATGTCCGCCTGGGAACTTCCTACCTTTTTCCTAAACAAAAGGTGTTTCTCAAAATTTGCATCTTATTCACCAAAAATTGCCAATTTTTGTAAGAATACTCCAACCAAAATTTACCATCGATATTGCATGATTTTCTAAAAATGTGTTACCCGTTAATTTTCGTTAAATTCTATCTAAAGCCCAAATATTTTTGTTTTGGAATGAAATGTGGAAGAATTTTACTATCTGTATCCCTGTTCCGGAGCTCCACCCTTTCTTTTTGTCCTGGTGGTCATTGTTATAGGGGCATAAAGTCCAAAAATGTCGAAGCTTTCACCAAAACAGGAGGTGGCAGCTAGCATTTCCCTTTGCTTTGAAGAGATTTTCTTCCTGCTGTCCTGACAGATAATGATGGAAAATCTCTTTCATGAACTAAAAAAAGAAAAAACCTAATGGTGGCTCCAACCCCTCACCGCTCCAATCCAAAAATTTTACAAAATCAGCTTTAGATAGACTTTAATGGAAACTTCATGATGTACAGTCATGGGCTAGTGTTGAAGCCTTCTAAATTACGAAATTAGATGTCCAATAAACCACCACCAACGAAGTTAAAGTCAAAGTCAACTATCATTTTTGGTCCTAAAAGCTTCCCGTACTCAACAAAGGTCAACTTTAGCTTTTCAAGAAATGTTATGTCCACCTGGGAACTTCCTACCTTTTTCCTAAACAAAAGGTGTTTCTCGAAAATTTGCATCTTATTCACCAAAAATTGCCAATTTTTGTAAGAATACTCTGACCAAATTTACCATAGATATTGCATGACTTTCTAAAAATGTGTTACCCGTTAATTTTCGTTAAATTCTATCTAAAGCCCAAATATTTTTTTTTGTTTTGGATGAAACGTGGAAGAATTGCTATCTGTATCCCGGGTTCGGGAGCTCCACCCTTTCTTTTTGTCCTGGTGGTTGTTGTTATAGGGTCATAATGTGGTGGGAAGTCCAAAAATTTTGAGGCTTTCACCAAAACAGGAGGTGGCAGCTAGCATTTCCCTTTGCTTTGAAGAGATTTTCTTCCTGTTGTCCTGAAAGATATTGATGGAAAATCTCTTTCATGAGCTAATAAAAAAAAAACCCTGATGGTGGCTCCAACCCCTCACTGCTCCAATCCAAAAATGTTACAAAATTGGCTTTAGATAGACTTTAATGGAAACTTCATAATGTACAGTCATGGGCTAGTGTTGAAGCCTTCTAAATTACGAAATTGGATGTCCAATAAACCACCACCAACGAAGTTAAAGTCAAAGTCAACTATCATTTTTGGTCCTAAAAGCTTCCCGTACTCAACAAAGGTCAACTTTAGCTTTTCAAGAAATGTTATGTCCGTCCTACAAGCTTGCCGGACTCAACAAAGGTCAACTTTAGCCTTTCAAGAAATTTTATATCCACCTGGGAACTTCCTACCTTTTTCCAAACAAAAGGTGTTTATCGAAATTTGCATCTTATTCACCAAAAATTGCCAATAAGAATACTCCAACCAAAATTTACCATCGATATTGCATGATTTTCTAAAAATGTGTTACCCGTTAATTTTCATTGAATTCTAAATCCAAAATATTTTTGTTTTGGATGAAATGTGGAAGAATTGCTATCTGTATCCCGGTTCGGGAGCTCCACCCTTTCTTTTTGTCCTGGTGGTCATTGTTATAGGGTCATAATGTGGTGGGAAGTCCAAAAATTTCGAGGCTTTCACCAAAACAAGAGGTGGCATCTACTGTTTCCCTTTGCTTTGACGAGATTTTCTTCCTGTTGTCCTGAAAGATAATGATGGAAAATCTCTTTCATGAGCAAAAAAAAAAAAAAAGACCTAATGATGGCTACAACCCTTCACCGCTCCAATCCAAAAATTCTACAAAATCGACTTTAGGTAGACTCTAATGCCCCGTACACACGATCGGGATTTCCAACCGCAAAAAGTCAGTCGGAAATTCCGATGGGAAAATTGAGAACCAGTTCTCAATCTATTTCTGTGGGAATTCCCGACAGAAAAAGTCAGATGGAGTATACACACGGTTGGAATTCCCGACCAAAAGCTCCCATCTGACTTTTTCTGTCGGGAATTTCTGACCGTGTGTACGGGGCTTAATAGAAACTGCATGATGTACAGTCATGGGCCAATGTCGAAGCATTCTAAATTACGAAATTAGATGTCCAATAAACCACCACCATACCACCAACAAAGTTAAAAAATAAAAGCATGAAACCAGTTCTCAAACAATCTGTCAAACGGCAGGACTTCCAGTTGCCATCATCCATTGGATATTCTATACCGCCAAGTAAAGCATTTTTAGAACATTCTTGAGTGTCCCTTGGTTGATGCCCAAAGATGGTGCAGAAGTTGAGTTGGTTGTTCAATTGACTGATCGGACAATCTCCACCAGAGATGGAAGAAACTCTCAGTTCTCCCACCCCTTGGAGGGAGTTGACGCTTCGGACTACGTTGGCAGCATTGGGTGGGGTTATCAAGGTAAAGGCCACTCCTTCCATGATTGAGGCCTTGGGAACCACATACATACCTGCTGGTGTCGGTCAATAACCAATAATATAGAAGCCTTCAGAGTTAGAAGGAATGCTCAGTTCACCCACCCCTTGAGTTGGTTGTTCAATTCTCTAATTGGACAACCTCCTCCACTGGTCGAGGCTTAGGAAACCGTACACATACCTGCGGAGGTAACCAAAATTATGGCAGCCTCAAGAGATGGAGGAAACGCTTGGTTTACGCACCTCTTGAGTTGGCTGTTCAGTTCTTTGATTGGACAACCTCCTTCCATGGTTAAAGCCTAGGGAGCCACACACATGGTCTATGTCAATAACCAATAATATGGAAGCCTTCAGAGATGGAAGAAACGCTCAGTTTTCGGACCCCTTGAGTTGGTCGTCCAATTCTCTAATTGGACAACCTCCTCCAATGGTCGAGGCTTTTTCCCAGGTCTCAGGAGGCAACCAAAATTATGGCAGCCTCAAGAGATGGAAGAAATGCTTTGTTCACCCACCCCTTGAGTTGGCTGTTCAGTTCTCTGATTGGACAACCTCCTTCCATGGTTAATGCATGGAACTACACACATACCAGCTGGTCTATGTCAATAACCAATACTATGGAAGCCTTCTGAGATGGAAGAAAAGCTCAACCTCCTCCAATGGTCGAGGCTTAGGAAACCGTACACATACCTACTGGTCTCAGGAGGTAACCAAAATTATGTCAGCCTCAAGAGATGGAAGAAATGCTTGTTTCACCCACCCCTTGAGTTGGCTGTTCAGTTCTCTGATTGGACAACCTCCTTCCATGGTTGGGGTCTAGGGAACCACACACATACCAGCTGGTCTTGGTTCGTAAATCAATAACCAATTATATGGCAACCTCCCGAGATGGAAGAAACTCTCAGTTCTCCCACCCCCTTGGAGGGAGTTGACGTTTCGGACTACATTGGCAGCATTGGGTGGGG
Organism: Rana temporaria; assembly: GCF_905171775.1. NCBI lineage: Eukaryota > Metazoa > Chordata > Amphibia > Anura > Ranidae > Rana > Rana temporaria. Next base: position 111,472,416 of record NC_053501.1, read on the forward strand.
TTACCAAGGTAAAGGCCACTCCTGCGTTGGCAAGATTCAGTAAATGTTTCCCTTGGCGATGTATTATATGTCAATAATGAATGTGGTTGACGTCCTCCTTAAAGGGGAGCGAAATATAGGACCTACCATGCCTGACTTAGTTTATAGGGACTGTAGGCTTCAGGATGAATGAAGACCTACAACTTTAAAAGCCAAGCCAGCCATGGCGCCTACAATTTTCCTTTCTGACGGGTACCTTTCAAAGGTGGCAGCCATTTTTAGAACCCAACTCATATTTTGGTAAACCATCAGTGATGTCAGCAGGTTCTTCTGTTAAGTCAACAATTCCCAGGAAGTTAATAGGTAGAGGCATTGTTCAAGTCACAAAATGGTGGCCAATAATGGGTTTGCATTCATTTCTGTACATCTAACCACGATGACCTGGTACCCCCTTTTTCCTTCTAGGTGATCCATACAGCGTCTTGCCTTACTTTTTACAGTCTTCTGTCCTATATAACCCTGTACTTTATATAATGTCTATGTTTGTAAAAGATTACCTTGTCACATTGCTTTGTGTGTTTATTTATAGTGTCTTAACAGGTTTTTGTGCGCTCTTACCCACCAGTCCACCACACTTGAAAACGTGGCAAACTGGGAACCTCTGCCTGCAATGCATGGGGGGAAATTCTCAGACACGCCCACTTCGGTCTCCTCGCTCTCTCTTCCTTTCAAGGTTGTAAGACATTGCTCACATCCTCTAGTGACATGAGAAGTAGAGAGCGAAAGAGAGACGTTACACACATGGGCGTCCGCTCCATAGGGCAAGGGGGGGGGGGGCAATTGACCCCTCCTGGAAAATCAAAAAAGGTGTTGAAGAGTTTTGCGTCTGCGGGCTATCTGAGCTGTCCCGGGCCGGATGTCACACAGGCACAGCGAGCAGAGTGAAGCCGCCTCCCCCTCCAGTGTTTATGTGTACACAGGGAACCTGCTGTGCCTGTGCAGCGCTGATGGCTGATCTGAGGTACTGAATGGGATGGGGGAGGGGGGTCCAACTGTGCTGAAGGGGGGGTTTGTGCTGAATGGGGGGTCCATCTGTGCTGAAGGGGGGTCTGTACTAATGGGGGAGTATGTGCTGAAGGGGGGGTTCATCTGTGCTGAAGGGGGTGTCTGTGCTTAAAGGGGGTCCATCTGTGCTGAAGGGGGGTCTGTGCTGAATGGAGGGGTCTGTGCTGAATGGAACGGTCTGTGCGGAATGGGGGGGTCTGTGCTGAATAGAGGGGTTTGTGCAGAATGAGGGGTCTGTGCTGAAGAGGGGTCCATCTGTGCTCAATGGAGGGGTCTGTGCTGAAGGAGGGGTCTGTGCTAAAGGGGGGTCCATCTGTGTTGAAGGGGGGTCTGTACATTCTCTAGGCTATATTTATATGGGCATGCAGTGAAGCTGAATTATCTCAAGAGCTATTTCACACCGTGTTATTGGTAAAGCAGCGCTTTACCATCATTTTAGATGCGCTATTCGGTCGCTAGCAGGCGCTTTTAACCCCCGCTAGCGTTTGAAGAAAGGGTTAAATGCGACTGTGTATCGCTGCTGCCGAAGCGCCCCTACCTAAAAAAAATGTCAGCGGACGCCCATGGTTACACAGGGCTTATTTTAGGAAGTACACCCCCAGTGACCCTGTGAGGTGCTTTAGGAATTCTGCCTGCAGTGCAGCCCGAGGGCCTGAGAAATTTCTCCCATTCACTACGCAGTTCGCTGGTAACAAATACTTCTTCAGGGGATGAGGAGCTCTGGATCACTTCGGGTGTATTTAACCACTTCCTGCCCACGGACGTCATATGACGTCCTGGACTTTCGGGGGGGGGGGGGGATATCTGAATGATGGGTGCAGCTACAGGCATCATTCAGTTATCACTATCAGCTGGCCATTCTGTGCACCATAAGAATGATCATATCAGCACTTTCCACCGCTTGATCGTTCTTATAGGTGACGGGAGGGGACGTCCCCTCCCTGTCGCCACCATCCGGTGCTTTTTCCGGGCTCTCCCGTGCCATCGGGGACCCGGAGAAACGATCAGCCAGATGAGAAGCATAGAGATTTCCGGTGACCAGATTCCGCTGCAATCAGTGGCGCATTGCGGGGGGAATATCTCCTAAACCGTACTAAACCTTATTATAGGCTCACCTGTAGGTAAAAGTTATAAAAACAAGTTTACAACCACTTTAATTGTAGAGATTGTTCTTATGATGAAGGAGGTCACCACGCACCGGAGTACCCACCCTCTGTCACCATATTCTGCTCTACTGACACCGTCCACTGCTCTACTGACACCGTCCTCTGCTCTACTGACACCGTCCACTGCTCTACTGACACCGTCCACTGCTCTACTGACACCGTCCTCTGCTCTACTGACACCGTCCACTGCTCTACTGACACCGTCCACTGCTCTACTGACATCATCCACTGCCCTACTGACACCGTCCACTGCTCTACTGACACCGTCCACTGCTCTACTGACACCGTCCACTGCCCCACTGACACCATCCACTGCCCTACTGACACCATCCACTGCCCTACTGACACCATCCACTGCCCCACTGACACCATCCACTGCCCCACTGACACCATCCACTGCCCTACTGACACCATCCACTGCCCTACTGACACCATCCACTGCCCTACTGACACCATCCACTGCCCTACTGACACTGTCCACTGCCCCACTGACACCGTCCACTGCCCTACTGACACCATCCACTGCCCTACTGACACCATCCACTGCCCCACTGACACCATCCACTGCCCCACTGACACCATCCACTGCCCTACTGACACCGTCCACTGCCCTACTGACACCGTCCACTGCCCTACTGACACCATCCACTGCCCTACTGACACCATCCACTGCCCCACTGACACCATCCACTGCCCCACTGACACCATCCACTGCCCTACTGACACCATCCACTGCCCTACTGACACCATCCACTGCCCTACTGACACCATCCACTGCCCTACTGACACTGTCCACTGCCCCACTGACACCGTCCACTGCCCTACTGACACCATCCACTGCCCTACTGACACCATCCACTGCCCCACTGACACCGTCCACTGCCCTACTGACACCATCCACTGCCCTACTGACACCATCCACTGCCCCACTGACACCATCCACTGCCCTACTGACACCATCCACTGCCCTACTGACACCATCCACTGCCCTACTGACACTGTCCTCTGCCCTACTGACACCATCCACTGCCCTACTGACACTGTCCACTGCCCTACTGACACCGTCCACTGCCCTACTGACACTGTCCACTGCCCCACTGACACCATCCACTGCCCTACTGACACCATCCACTGCTCTACTGACACCGTCCACTGCTCTACTGACACCGTCCACTGCCCTACTGACACTGTCCACTGCCCCACTGACACCATCCACTGCTCTACTGACACCGTCCACTGCTCTACTGACACCGTCCACCTCCCTACTGTCACCATCCACTGCCCTACTGACACCGTCCACTGCTCTACTGACACCATCCTCTGCTCTACTGACACCGTCCACTGCTCTACTGACACCGTCCTCTGCTCTACTGACACCATCCACTGCCCTACTGACACCATCCACTGCCCTACTGACACTGTCCTCTGCCCTACTGACATCATCCACTGCCCTACTGACACTGTCCACTGCCCTACTGACACCGTCCACTGCCCTACTGACACTGTCCACTGCCCTACTGACACCATCCACTGCCCTACTGACACCATCCACTGCTCTACTGACACCGTCCACTGCTCTACTGACACCGTCCACTGCTCTACTGACACCATCCACCTCCCTACTGTCACCATCCACTGCCCTACTGACATCATCCACTGCCCCACTGACACCATCCACTGCCCTACTGACACCATCCACTGCCCTACTGACACCATCCACTGCTCTACTGACACCGTCCACTGCGCTACTGACCCTGTCCACTGCGCTACTGTCACCGTCCACCTCCCTACTGTCACCATCCACTGCCCTACTGACATTGTCCTCTGCCCTACTGACACCATCCACTGCCCTACTGACACCATCCACTGCCCTACTGACACTGTCCTCTGCCCTACTGACACCATCCACTGCCCTACTGACACTGTCCACTGCCCTACTGACACCGTCCACTGCCCTACTGACACCGTCCACTGCCCCACTGACACCGTCCACTGCGCTACTGACACCGTCCACTGCTCTACTGACACCATCCTCTGCTCTACTGACACCAGTCACTGCTACTACTCACACTGTCCTCTGCTCTACTGACACCATCCACTGCTCTACTGACATCATCCACTGCCCTACTGACACCATCCACTGCCCTACTGACACCATCCACTGCCCTACTGACACCGTCCACTGTCCTACTGACACCATCCTCTGCTCTACTGACACCAGTCACTGCTACTACTCACACTGTCCTCTGCTCTACTGACACCATCCACTGCCCTACTGACACCATCCACTGCCCTACTGACACCATCCACTGCCCTACTGACACCATCCACTGTCCTACTGACACCATCCACTGCTCTACTGACACCGTCCACTGCTCTACTGACACCATCCACTGCTCTACTGACACCATCCACTGCTCTACTGACACCATCCACCGCCCTACTGACACTGTCCACTGCGCTACTGACACCATCCACTGCTCTACTGACACCATCCACTGCTCTACTGACACCATCCACCGCCCTACTGACACCATCCACTGCTCTACTGACACCATCCACCGCCCTACTGACACCATCCACTGCTCTACTGACACCATCCACTGCTCTACTGACACCGTCCTCTGCTCTACTGACACCGTCCACTGCTCTACTGACACCGTCCTCTGCTCTACTGACACCAATCTCTGCCCTACTGACACCATCCACCGCCCTACTGACACCGTCCACTGCTCTACTGACACCATCCACTGCCCTACTGACACCATCCACTGCGCTACTGACACCGTCCTCTGCTCTACTGACACCGTCCACTGCCCTACTGACACCATCCACTGCTCTACTGACACCAATCTCTGCCCTACTGACACCATCCACCGCCCTACTGACACCATCCACTGCTCTACTGACACCATCCACTGCCCTACTGACACCGTCCACTGCTCTACTGACACCATCCACTGCTCTACTGACACCATCCACTGCTCTACTGACACCATCCACTGCGCTACTGACACCATCCACTGTGGAGTTACTCTATAAAGGAGTACACTCCCAGTGACCCTGTTGGGTGCTTTGTGGTCTCTGCTTGGAGGTGGGAGGGAACTTTCTGACTTTACCGCAGCTGAAGTGTTTGCTGGACGGCTTCAGTGGCTCACTTGCCTAATATTTCTCCTTAATTGACTTTAATATCCCGCGTTTTAATTAGATGTGGTTTTCCTAAGTGACAGCGATGGGCTGAGGAGGGATCGCCGATATCTCTGCTCCGGCTATTAATACCCGGCCCAGCTGGCGGCTGTGATATGTGGCACTCTCCGGAATAAGGTCCGAGGCCGGCCGGGATTACGTGTGCTTCATACCAAGAGCGTATCATCATTACACCTCCCGTATGGTGATCCCGCCATACATCCCGGCCCCCGGGGGCCCAGACCTCACCCCACCTATTCACTGCACAACCGATCACCGCTCCGTCTAAAACCGATCTCCGCTTCATACCAAGAGCGTATCATCATTACACCTCCCGTATGGTGATCCCGCCATACATCCCGGCCCCCGGGGGCCCAGACCTCACCTATTCACTGCACAACCGATCACCGATCCGTCCAAAACCGATCACTACTTCATCCAAAACCGATCACCGCTTCATACCAAGAGCGTATCATTACACCTCCCGTATGGTGATCCCGCCATACGTCCCGGCCCCCGGGGGCCCAGACCTCACCCCACCTATTCACTGCACAACCGATCACCGATCCGTCCAAAACCGATCACCGCTTCATACCAAGAGCGTATCATCATTACACCTCCCGTATGGTGATCCCGCCATACGTCCCGGCCCCCGGGGGCCCAGACCTCACCTGTTCACTGCACAACCGATCACCGCTCCGTCCAAAACCGATCACCGCTTCATACCAAGAGCGTATCATTACACCCCCCATATGGTGATCCCGCCATACGTCCCGGCCCCCGGGGGCCCAGACCTCACCTCACATGTTCACTGCACAACCGATCACTTCTGCGTCCAAAACCGATCACCGCTTCATACCAAGAGCGTATCATTACACCTCCCATATGGTGATCCCTCCATACATCCCGGCCCCCGGGGGCCCAGACCTCACCTGTTCACTGCACAACCGATCACCGCTCCGTCCAAAACCGATCACCGCTTCATCAAAAATTTATCACTGCTCCATTCAAAACTGATCACCGCTCCGTCCAAAACCGATCACTGCTCAATCAAAAACTGATCACCGCTCCGTCCAAAACCGATCACTGCTCAATCAAAAACTGATCACCGCTCCGTCCAAAACCGATCACTGCTTAATCAAAAACTGATCACCGCTCCGTCCAAAACCGATCACTGCTCAATCAAAAACTGATCACCGCTCCGTCCAAAACCGATCACTGCTCAATCAAAAACTGATCACCGCTCCGTCCAAAACCGATCACTGCTCAATCCAAAACCGATCACCGCTCAATCAAAAACTGATCACCGCTCCGTCCAAAACCGATCACTGCTCAATCCAAAACCGATCACCGCTCAATCAAAAACTGATCACCGCTCCGTCCAAAACCGATCACCGCTCAATCCAAAACCGATCACCGCTCAATCAAAAACTGATCACCGCTCCGTCCAAAACCGATCACCGCTCAATCCAAAACCGATCACCGCTTCGTACAAAACCAATCACTGCTTCGTCCAAAATTCCCTCCACACACCACTAGAGGTAGCCGGATGACTCCAGACAGAACTCTTTGGGCCAGATTCTCGTAGTCTGGCGTATTTTTGTGCGGGCGTAACGTATCCGATTTACGTTACTCCTCCGCAACTTAGACGGGCAAGTGCATTATTCTCAAAGCACTTGCTCCGTAAGTTGCGGCGGCGTATCGTAAATAGGCCGGCGTAAGCCCGCCTAATTCAAATTTGGAACAGGGGGGCGTGTTTTATGTAACTAACTTGTGACCCGACGTGATTGACGTTTTTCACGCTGTCCATGAGTTCTGACTGTGCATTGTGTTACTACCAATGTTTATTATTGCATAAACTTTATACCCGTAAAAAAAAAAAATATATATATTTTTTTAAATAAAAATTAATAAAAAATAAATAAAATAAAATGCCCCTTTAAGCGCGTGCAAAAAGAAAAATGGCAAAAACGCAACTCTGGCAGCAAAATGGTTATAAAGACTCCTCATTTATACCTATTTATCTGCTGGATTTTTATTTTAGAGAACTTTAGAGGTGGAACGCGAGGGGTCGTCCCCCTGCTGTAACAGGAGGAGTGAGACTCCAAGGGCCACTTCACACCGCATGCAGCCCAGTGCGTTTTCTTTTTTCTGCACCAAAAATGCATGGAAAGTAGGTCATGTGGTTTCCGTAGTTCACACCAGTGTGCGTTCCAGAAAAAAAAAGTAGAACAGGCTGCGTTTTTCTTGCACTGGACTGGACTGGAACGCTGTAAAACGCACCAAAAACGCACTGGAATGCATCAAAAATACCCCAGACCCCAGTGGAGGAAAAAACAGGAAAAAAGAAGAAAAAAATCATATGGAATGCATTCAGAAACGCATCAAAAAAGCGTTGAAAGCGCACATGCAGAAATGCATCCGGAGTGCGTTTTTGTGGTGTGAACCAGCCCTTAGGTTCCGTTCATACCAAGGCATTCCTGATAGTGGACGAAATCACTGTGATTCTGCCTGCGATTCCTTATCAGTGCCCTTCAGTGCCACCTATCAGTGCCCATCGGTGCCACCACTCAGTACCCTTCATTTCCTTCTATCAATGCCCATCAGTGCCACCTCTGTGTCCATTGGTGCCACCTCTCAGTGCCTTTCAGTGCCTTCTATCATTGCCCTTTCGGTGCCACCTATCAGTGCTCATCAGTTCCTATCAGTGCCCATCAGTGCTGCCTCATTAGTGCCACCTATCAGTGCCTATCAGTGCCACCTATCAGTGCCCATTAATTGCTATTAGTGCCACCTATCAGTGCCTATCAATGCCACCTATCAGTGCCCATCAGTGCCACCTATCAGTGCCCATCAGTGCTGCCTCATTAGTGCCACCTATCAGTGCCCATCAGTGCCGCCTCATGAGTGCCACCTATCAGTGCCCATCAGTGCTGCCTCATTAGTGCCACCTATCAGTGCCACCTATCATTGCCTATCAGTGCCACCTATCATTGCCCATCAGTGCTGCCTCATCAGTGCCCATAACATGCCTATCAGTGCCTCCTGAGCAGTGCCCAACAGTGCCGCCTCATCAGTGCCCATCAGTGCAACCTCTGTGCCATTCAGTGCCACCTATCAGTGGCCATTAGTGCCCATCAGTGTCACCTATCAGTGCTCATAAGTGCCACCTAATAGTGTCATCGGTGCCACCCCATTAGTGAAGGAGAAAAATGTCATATGGTCACAGTGTGGCATGACTGCGCAATTGTCTTTCAAAATATGACAGCGCTGAAAACTGGAAATTGGCCTGGGCAGGAGGGGGTGACAGTGCCCGGTGGGTAAGTGGTAAATATGTTGATGAGTGAGGTGGGGGGAGGGAGAGAATATAAGCAGATTCATCTTCAGCTACTGCCATGACAGGTTCTCTTTAAATTCTATTAGCTAGATTCAGGTAGGGCGGCTCACTTTTGAGGCGGCGTAGCGTATCGCATATACGCTACGCCGCCGTAAGTCAGAGAGGCAAGTGCTGTATTCACAAAGCACTTGCCTCCAGAGTTGCGGCGGTGTAGCGTAAATGGTCCGGCGTAAGCGCGCCTAATTCAAATGAGGATGAGGGGGGGGCGTGTTTTATGTAAATGACTCGTGACCCGACGTGATTGACGTTTTTTACGCCGTCCGTGGACATATCCCAGTGTTCATTGCTCCAAATTACGCCGTTCCAACGTGAACGTAAATTACGTCCGGCCCGATTCGCGTACGACTTACGCAAACGACGTAAAAAGATAGGCCTGTTCCGACGCCCATACCTTGCGTGGGCTGCGCCACCTAGGGAGCAGCTTTATCTTTACGCTGGCGTATCTCTAACGTAAACGGCGTAACTAATTGCGACGGGCGCACGTACGTTCGTGAATCCAAATTACGCCATTCCGACGTGAACGTAAATTACGTCCAGCCCGATTTCGCGTACGACTTACGCAAACGACATAAAAAGATAGGCCTGTTCCGACGTCCATACCTTGCGTGGGCTGCGCCACCTAGAGACCTGTTTTATCTTTACGCCGGCGTATCTCTAATGTAAACGGCGTAACTAATTGCGACGGGCGCACGTACGTTCGTGAATCCAAATTACGCCATTCCGACGTGAACGTAAATTACGTCCAGCCCGATTTCGCGTACGACTTACGCAAACGACGTAAAAAGATAGGCCTGTTCCGACGTCCATACCTTGCGTGGGCTGCGCCACCTAGAGAGTAGCTTTATCTTTACACCGGCGTATCTCTAACGTAAACGGCGTAACTAATTTCGACGGGCGCACGTACGTTCCTGAAACGGCGTATCTAGTCATTTGCATATTCTACGCCGAACTCAGCGGAAGCGCCACCTAGGGAGCAGCTTTATCTTTACGCCGGCGTATCTCTAACGTAAACGGCGTAACTAATTGCGACGGGCGCACGTACGTTCGTGAATCGGCGTATCTAGTCATTTGCATATTCTACGCCGAACTCAGCGGAAGCGCCACCTAGGGAGCAGCTTTAACTTTACGCCGGCGTATCTTTAACATAAACGGCGTAACTAATTGCGACGGGCGCACGTACGTTCGTGAATCGGCGTATCTAGTCATTTGCATATTCTACGCCGAGCTCAGCGGAAGCCCCACCTAGGGAGCAGCTTTATCTTTACGCCGGCGTATCTCTAACGTAAACGGCGTAACTAATTGCGACGGGCGCACGTACGTTCGTGAATCGGCGTATCTTGCTCATTTGCATATTCTACGCCGAACTCAGCGGAAGCGCCACCTAGGGAGCAGCTTTATCTTTACGCCGGCGTATCTCTAACGTAAACGGCGTAACTAATTGCCACGGGCGCACGTACGTTCGTGAATCGGCGTATCTAGTCATTTGCATATTCTACGCCGAACTCAGCGGAAGCGCCACCTAGGGAGCAGCTTTAACTTTATGCCGGCGTATCTTTAACGTAAATGGCGTAACTAATTGCGACGGGCGCACGAACGTTCCTGAATCGGCGTATCTAGTCATTTGCATATTCTACGCCGAACTCAGCGGAAGCGCCACCTAGGGAGCAGCTTTATCTTTACGCCGGCGTATCTCTAACCTAAACGGCGTAACTAATTGCGACGGGCGCACATACGTTCGTGAATCGGCGTATCTAGTCATTTGCATATTCTACGCCGAACTCAACGGAAGCGCCACCTAGCGGCCAACGTAAATATTGCACCCTAAGATACGACGGTGTAGGAGACTTACGCCGCTCGTATCTTAGCCTAATTTAAGCGTATCTGGTTTCCAGAATACGCTTAAATTTGCGACGGCGCAGATTCAGAGTTACGACGGCGTATCTACTGATACGCCGGCGTAACTGTCTCTGAATCTGGCCCTATGTATCATCTATGGTGGTACATAACCTGTAACTGTGGGCGATTTTTCTCACCTCACCAGCAGGGTGTTAGGCCGGCCACAGGAGGGCGCTCTCCATTCTCAGAGCCCCCTCCTGAGTCTTCTGTGGGGAGTTTGGATTTTCTTGAATAATCCGGAGGAGGTAATCGGGGTAAGCGGATCCAAGGCGAGCTTTATAAATAAAGAGGCCGGGCTCAGCAGAAAGAGATGAAATCCTGTCAGCGCTGTCAGCCACAAAACATCTCGCACTTTTTAAAATAACAGCAGCTGAAGCAGCCAAACCCGCCGAGATGATGATAATTATACCGTAATACGGGCCGAGCGACACCGCGCAGGGGGATCGACGCCCCCACCCAATCCGCAACAGGTTCATGGAAGTCACCATTACACATCATCAAATCCAATGAGGAATAACACCGGTAATCAAACGTTTCATCCGCAGAGATACCCACCGATATGCTGATGATTGGCGTGTCGTAAAAATACACTATATTGCCAAAAGTATTGGGACGCCTGCCTTTACCGGCAACATGGCATCCCAGTCTTAGTCCGTAGGGTTCAATATTGAGTTGGCCCCGCCCCTTTGCAGCTATAACAGCTTCACCTCTTCTGGGAAGGCCGTCCACAAGGTTTAGGAGTGTGTCTACCACTAGGCAAACTAGGCAGCCGCCTAGGGCGCAACCACGGCCTCTGTCCCGGGGGAAGGACCAGGCGTAGGTGAGCTCGGCTTTCCTCTCCTGGTCACTGTGAGCCCCGGTCATTGCTGGAAGGCATCCAATTCTCTGATGTGTCCCGCTGAGCTCTTCACTGTCACATTTCCTCCTCACACAGTGTAGGGGTCAGGATAGGACAGTGTAGTGGTCAGGTAGTTCATTGTAGGGGTCAGGTAGGTAATTGTAGGGGTCGGGTATGTCATTGTAGGGTTAAGGGAGGTTAGTGTGTCAGGTAGGTCAGTGTAGGGGTCAGGATAGGACAGTGTAGTGGATAGGTAGGTCGGTGTGGGGTTCAGGTAGGTCGATGTAATGGTCAGGTAGGTCAGTGCAAAGGTCAGGTAGGTCAGTTTAGGTAGGTCAGTGTAATGGTCAGGCAGGTCATTGCAATGGTCAGGCTGGTCAGTTTAGGGGTCAGGATAGGACAGTGTAGTGGTCAGGTAGGTAATTGTAGGGGTCGGGTATGCCATTGTAGGGTTAAGGGAAGTTAGTGTGTCAGGTAGATCAGTGTAGGGGTCAGGATAGGGCAGTGTAGTGGATAGGTAGGTCGGTGTGGGGGTTAGGTAGGTCGATGTAATAGTCAGGTAGGTCAGTGCAAAGGTCAGGTAGGTCAGTTTAGGGGTCAGGATAGGACAGTGTAGTGGATAGGTAGGTCAGTGTAGGGGTCCGGTAGGTCAGCATATGTGTCAAGTAGGTCAGTGTAGGTAGCTCAGTGTAGTGGTCAGGTAGGTCAGTGCAAAGGTCAGGTAGGTCAGTTTAGGTAGGTCAGTGTAATGGTCAGGTAGGTCAGTGTAGGGGTCAGGCCAGTGTAGGTAGCTCAGTGTAGTGGTCAGGTAGGTCAATGTAATGGTCAGGTTAGTGGTCAGGTAGGTCGGTGTAATGGTCAGGTAGGTTGGTGTAGAGGGCAGGCAGGTCAGTGCAATGGTCAGGTAGGTCAGTTTAGGGGTCAGAATAGGACAGTGTAGTTGATAGGTAGGTCAGTGTAGGGGTCAGGTAGGCCAGTGTAGTGGATAGGTAGGTCAGTGTATGTGTCAGGTAGGCCATTGTAGTGGTCAGGTAGGTCATTGTAGGGATCAGGTAGGTTAGTGTATGTGTCAGGTAGTGGTAAGGTAGGTCATTGTAGGGTTAAGGTAGGTTAGTGTGTCAGGTAGGTCAGTCTAGTGGTCAGGATAGTACAGTGTATTGGATAGGTAGGCCAGTGTAGGGGTCTGGTATGTTAGTGTAGTGGTCAGGTATGTCAGTGCAGGGGTCAGGTAGGTCGGCGTATGTGTCAAGTAGGCCAGTGTAGGTAGCTCAGTGTAGTGGTCAGTGCAAAGGTCAGTTAGGTCAGTTTAGGTAGGTCAGTGTAATGGTTAGGTAGGTCAGTGTAGGGGTCAGGCCTGTATAAAAATGTAGACGTAGACCTTCAAGAAAATCTTCAAATCTCCATTGCCACCACATGACCAAAACCACGGCACGGGTCACATGACCTCTACCGAAGGAGAGCCGCCATCAGGCTGGCCAACGAGTCAGCCCAAATTACACCCAATGAGAAGAATCCAAAAACGTCGGCCAAGTCGTTGATTCGATCATCGGTGGACAAGAGCTGTAGACCCGCCACCACACCCTCAGCCGACACCATGTGACCACGGCCTCGGCGTGTGACCGTCACTTCGGTTGTTAAAAATTCCCCGAATCTGAGACCAGAAATTTGCAAGAAAAAAAAATTGAATGATTCTTTGTAGAATGCAAATGTTGTCTCTTTATTCACGAGAATCCAAAAATGTGTGCTTTCTTTGTCACTCAATCGGTGGTGGACACGCCCACTGAAGACCCAAAACCCGGAACTACCAAGAGCTGCCAAGACCACAAAGTCACCAGGCGCACCAACAGATTAGATATTGGTGCAGTAAATGGTGAATTTCATTGTCTTTGTGGCCATCTGCACAACTGTACAACAGGTCTACAACAATAGACAGACAACGGGTCTACAACAATAGACAGACAACAGGTCTACAACAATAGACAGACAACAGGTCTACAACAGTAGACAGACAACAGGTCTACAACAATAGACAGACAACAGGTCTACAACAATAGACAGACAACGGGTCTACAACTATAGACAGACAACAGGTCTACAACAATAGACAGACAACAGGTCTTCAACATTAGACAGACAACAGGTCTACAACAGTAGACAGACAACAGGTCTACAACAATAGACAGACAACAGGTCTACAACAATAGACAGACAACAGGTCTACAACAGTAGACAGACAACGGGTCTACAACTATAGACAGACAACAGGTCTACAACAATAGACAGACAACAGGTCTTCAACATTAGACAGACAACAGGTCTACAACAGTAGACAGACAACAGGTCTACAACAATAGACAGACAACAGGTCTACAACAATAGACAGACAACAGGTCTACAACAGTAGACAGACAACAGGTCTACAACTATAGACAGACAACAGGTCTACAACTATAGACAGACAACAGGTCTACAACAGTAGACAGACAACAGGTCTACAACAATAGACAGACAACAGGTCTACAACAGTAGACAGACAACAGGTCTACAACAGTAGACAGACAACAGGTCTACAACAATAGACAGACAACAGGTCTACAACAATAGACAGACAACAGGTCTTCAACATTAGACAGACAACAGGTCTACAACAGTAGACAGACAACAGGTCTACAACAATAGACAGACAACAGGTCTACAACAATAGACAGACAACAGGTCTACAACAGTAGACAGACAACAGGTCTACAACTATAGACAGACAACAGGTCTACAACTATAGACAGACAACAGGTCTACAACAGTAGACAGACAACAGGTCTACAACAATAGACAGACAACAGGTCTACAACAGTAGACAGACAACAGGTCTACAACAATAGACAGACAACAGGTCTACAACAGTAGACAGACAACAGGTCTACAACTATAGACAGACAACAGGTCTACAACTATAGACAGACAACAACAGGTCTACAACAACAGACATACAACAGGTCTACAACAGTAGACAGTCAGCGGACGTACAACAGGTCTTCAACAGTAGACAGTCAGTAGACAGACAACAGGTCTACAACAATAGACAGACAATAGGTCTACAACAATAGACAGATAACAGGTCTACAACAATAGACAGACAATAGGTCTACAACAATAGACAGACAACAGGTCTACAACAGTAGACAGTCAGTAGACAGACAACAGGTCTACAACAATAGACAGACAACAGGTCTACAACAATAGACAGACAACAGGTCTACAACTATAGACAGACAACAGGTCTACAACTATAGACAGACAACAGGTCTACAACAGTAGACAGTCAGTAGACAGACAACAGGTCTACAATAATAGACAGTCAGCAGTTGTACAACAACAGGTCTACAAAAGGTAGACAGTCAGCGGACGTACAACAGGTCTACAAAAGTAGACAGTCAGCGGACGTACAACAGGTCTACAACAGTAGACAGTCAGCAGACGTACAACAGGTCTTCAACAGTAGACAGTCAACAGATGCATAACAGGTCTACAAAAGTAGACATTCAGCAGACGTACAACAGGTCTAAAACAGTAGACAGTCATAAGACGTACAACAGGTCTACAAAAGTAGACAGTCAGCGGACATACAACAGGTCTACAAAAGTAGACAGTCAGCGGACATACAACAGGTCTACAAAAGTAGACAGTCAGCGGACATACAACAGGTCTACAACAGTAGACAGTCAGCAGACGTACAACAGGTCTACAACAGTAGACAGTCAGCAGACGTACAACAGGTCTACAACAGTAGACAGTTAGCAGACGTACAACAGTTCTACAACAGTAGACAATAGCCTTATGCGTTGATGATCGCATCACCAATGCAGCGCAATTCTTGTGATTTGGATTCGCAGTCTACAAAAAAAATCGGTTGAATTTCTACAAATTTTCACTACTGAAGTGATGGTCACGTGTCCGGTGCCCGGGGCGGTGGTCACGTGTCCGGTGCCCGGGCGGTGGTCACGTGTCCGGTGCCCGGGCGGTGGTCACGTGTCCGGTGCCCGGGCGGTGGTCACGTGTCCGGTGCCCGGGCGGTGGTCACGTAGGGAGGGCAGAACGGGCCTCTTTTTGTGGTGACCTGTAGGACTCGGTTGGTTGGCGTATAATTAGGATGGATGATCTGGGGGTGTAACACGCTTGGTATTCCGCGTGGGTCAGTATCAATATGTAGAGATTCCTCTCTTACCAAGCTGTGGATTAATGGGCCCACTTGAACCTGCCAGGCCGTGTAATTTGCAGCACGGATGGGTAAGGGGGGCATGGGGGGGGGGGGGAGAAGGGTTGGAGGAGGTCTGGCCATTGCTGACTTGCAGGAAAACAAAAATAAACTTTTGGAAGAGGCTGCGCTGAGCCGAGGAGGAGGATTACATTACCGCTCGCGGCTTATATCACCCTGCGGTTAAATATAGAGCGCCAGTCTCGGGCGTGCAGAATTTTGCAGAGATCTGGGAGTCGGCAGGGAAAGAGATCTCACCTAGGCTTGAGCGCGCCAGCGTGGAATCTCAGCACCGCCAAGCATCTGCCTCGGCCTGCGATGGAATTTTTAGGTGTATGTGGGTTCTGTTGTTATCCCTTCAGAAGCTCAGAGCCTGATGGGGGCCCCGGAAGATGAAAAAAAAATTCAACGAACGCAACCGGCAATGGCCAATATAAAAGCTATGGGGGAAGAGGGAGGAGCCTGGCGCAAAACTTGATTGGGTACTGGGGGACAAACGCGAATATGTCCCCTCTGAGAAGTCTTTCCATAATCTAGACATATGATATTAGAAAAAAATAAAAATTTAAATAAATAAATAAAATAATATAATTATTATTGTGTGAATAATTATACATAAATAAAAAAATATATAAAATAAGATATGATAATAATTATTATTATTATTTTAATAATTACATATAAATAAAACAATATATAAAAATAGGGCGTGGTCCACTTTATAGTGCCAAGCTCAAAATGCTGAGTTAAATTTGGTTGGGGCGCAAACCATTATAATTATTATTATTATTTGAATAATTATACATAAATAAAATGATATATAAAATAATATAAATAATATATGATAATAATTATTATTTTTATAATTACATATAAATAAAACAATATATATAAAAAAGGTGTGGTAATAATATATGATAATAATAATAATTATTTTAATAATTACATATAAATAAAACAATATATAAAAATATGGCAGGGTACACTTTATAGTGCCAAGCTCAAAATGCTGAGTTAAATTTGGTTAGGGCGCAAACCATTATATTTATTATTATTATTATTACTTGAATAATTATACATAAATTAAATAATATATAAAAAAAATATATAAAGTAATATAAATAATATATGATAATAATTATTATTTTAATAATTACATATAAATAAAACAATATATAAACAAAAGGTGTGGTAATAATATATGATAATAATTATTATTTTAATAATTACATATAAATAAAACAATATATAAAAATATGGCGTGGTCCACTTTATAGTGCCACGCTCAAAATGCTGAGTTAAATTTGGTTGGGGCGCAAAACATTGTAATTATTATTATAATTATTTGAATATTTATACATAAATAAAATGATATATAAAAAAAGATATAAAATAATATAAATAATATATGATAATAATTATTATTTTAATAATTACATATAAAAAAAACAATATGAAAAAATATGGCGTGGTCCACTTTATAGTGCCAAGCTCAAAATGTGGAAGGCTGTGGGTGTCGTCACGTCCTTCCCGGATGGGAAGGACGTGACGTCACCCGCAGCCTTCCACATTGTTATCACGCTGTTTACCTGGCACTGGATTTAGGGCCAGATTCACATAGAAGAGCGGCGGCGTAACGTATCGTATATATGTTACACCGCCGCAATTTTTCATCGCAAGTGCCTGATTCACCAAGCACTTGCGATGAAAACCTACGCCGGCGCAAGGCGGGCCAATTTAAATGGGCGTGTGCCATTTAAATTAGGCGCGCTCCCGCGCCGGACCTACCGCGCATGCTCCGTTTCCGAACTCCCGTCGTGCATTGCGTGCCGTGACGTCATTTTTTCGAATGGCGACGCGCGTAGCGTAATTCCGTATTCCCGGACGGCTTACGCAAACGACGTTAAATTTAGAATTTCGACGCGGGAACGACGGCCATACTTTAGACAGCAATACACTTGCTGACTAAAGTTAGGGCACCAAAAACGACGACTAACTTTGCGACGGGAAACTATACTAGCGGCGACATAGCGAACGCGAAAAACCGTCGTGGATCCGCCGTAACTCCTAATTTGCATACCCGACGCTGGTTTACGACGCAAACTCCCCCCAGCAGCGGCCGCGGTACTGCATCCTAAGATCCGACAGTGTAAAACAATTACACCTGTCGGATCTTAGGGATATTTATGCGCAACTGATTCTATGAATCAGCCGCATAGATAGAAACAGAGATACGACGGCGTATCTCCACTGTGAATCTGGCCCATAGTGCCTTTGGCCCAGATTCACAAAAGAGATACGACGGCGTATCTCTGTGATCCGCCCGTCCTAACTATGCGGCTGATTCATAGAATCAGTTACGCATAGATCGCCCTAAGATCCGACAGATGTAATTGACTTACACCGTCGGATCTTAGGATGCAATTCTAGGCCGGCCGCTAGGTGGCGAGGCCATTGCGGTCGGCGTAGAATATGCAAATGACTAGTTACGGCGATTCACGAACGTCCGCGATGCCCGTCGATCTAAATTTACGTAGTTTCCGTAGCGATGCGCGTCGTAAAGTTAAGGCTGCCTCCTAGGTGGTCTAAGAAATGTTAAGTTTGGCCGTCGTTCCCGCGTCGAAATTTAAAATTTCACGTCGTTTGCGTAAGTCGTACCTTAACGTCAAACCAATGACGTCCTTGCGACCTCATTTAGCGCAATTCACGTTGGGTAATTTGACGGACGTAGCATGCGCAGTACGCAGTACGCTCGGCGCGGGAACGCGCCTAATTTAAATGGTGCCCGCCCCATTTGAATTAGGCGGGCTTGCGCCGAGCGGATTTACGTTACACCGCCGTAAGTTTACAGGTAAGTGCTTTGTGAATCAAGCACTTACGTTGGAAACCACTGGCGGTGTAACGTAAATGGGATATGTTACGCCGCCACAGCGCAGACAGATTCTATGTGAATCTGGCCCTTTGTTTGTAAGTGTCATTCTTTTATATTAAATATTTGTATCACTATTGCGGAGAGCACTATGGTCTATTATTCTTTTACATGATATGATACATCCCTCATTGGATACACCTGTGAGCCTGCCTGTCTGTCCTGTGACTCCATACTGGAATAAAAGCCTGGATTTTACCCACATGGGAAAAAGTGCGTATGACCCTTTACTAACTGAGGGCCAGATCCTCAGATCGAGTACGCCGGCGTATCTACTGATACGCCGGCGTACTTTCAAATTTCCCGCGTCGTATCTTTAGTTTGAATACTCAAACCAAGATACGACGGCATCTGGGTTTGATCCGACAGGCGTACGGCTTTTTACGCCTTCGGATCGTAGATGCAATACTTCGGCGTCCGCTGGGTGGCGTTCACGTAGTTTTCCGCGTCGGGTATGCAAATTAGCTATTTCCGACGATCCACGAACGTACGAGCGGCCGGCGCATTCCTTTACGTCGTCTCTAGTCGGCTTTTTACGGCGTATAGTTAAACCTGCTATTTTGCGGCGTATAGTTAGACTTGCCATGTTAAGTATGGCCGTCGTTCCCGCGTCGAAATTTGAATATTTTCTTTTTTGTTTGCGTAAGTCGTCCGTGAATCGGAATGTACGTAAGTCCCGTCTAAGTTAAAAAAAATGACGTCCTAGCGACGGCACGGCACGGCGGGAAATTTCGGGACGGCGCATGCGCAGTTCATTTGGCGCGGGGACGCGATTCATTTAAATGAAACACGCCCCCTACCCGCCCAATTTGAAATACGCGCCGAGAGATACACTACGCCGCTGTAACTTACGGCGCGAAATCTTTAAGGATTCGAAATTACGCCAGGTAAGGTACGGCGGCGTAGCGTATCTCTGATATGCTGCGCGGGTGCAGATCTCTGTGGATCTGCCCCTGAGGATCTGATTAATTGTCTAGCAAAAAAAAATGTGATTTTTACATGAAGGAGAGAAGTGCCAAAATAGGCCCGGTTGTCAAATGGTTAATGGCTAAAGGCCCAGATTCTCATACATTCGCGCTGCTCCTGGGCAGTGTAATGTATGAGCTCTACGTTACACCGCCGCAGGTCTACAGGTTTAAATCCTGATTCTCAGAACACTTACCTGTAAACTTGCGGCGGTGTATCGTTAGATTGCTTGGCGCAAGCCCGCCCAATTCAAATGGGGCGGGCACCATTTAAATTAGGCGCGCTCCCGTGCCGAGCGTACTGCGCATGCTCCGTCGGGTAAATTACCCGACGCGCATTGCGCTAAATGACGTCGCCCCGACGTCATTTGCCTAGATGTATACGTAAATGGCGTCCAGCGCCATTCACGGACGTCTTACGCAAACGACGTATAATTTTGATTCAATTTGACGCGGGAACGACGGCCATAGTTAACATTGGTTGCCCCTGCTAATAGCAGGGGCAACCTTACGCGTCGGGTACGCTACGCAAACGACGTTAATTCGCTGCGTCGACCTCGCGTATGTTCGGGAATCGCCGTACTTACCTCATTTGCATAGACGACGGGGAAAAGCGACGATGCGACACCTAGCGGCGGGAAAAAAAATTACTTTTAAGATCTGACAGCGTAACAGCCTTACGCTTGTCAGATCTAATGGGTACCTATGCGCAACTGATTCTAAGAATCAGTCGCATAGATACCCGGGGCCAGATGAGGAGTTACGACGGCGCTAATGGTGTTGCGCCGTCGTAACGCCTTCGAGAATCTGGGCCATTGTGTAATTTCTTCCGTGTTGTCACATGAAAAGATAGAGGAAAAGATTTACAGAAATGGCAGGGGTGTACTTACTTTTGTGAGATACTATATATATATTTGTGACCCTGGTGTATCACTGAGTTTATTATACCCTGGGCCCCCCGGCTAGGATTTCCAGTGGATGGGGATATATAATCTGCAGGGTTTAATCTTGTGTTGGGACGGATGGTCCTGCAAAGGAACGGTTCAGTATGATCCCTTAATTCGCTGACACAGTCTTTGGATATATAGCTATTAAGGGGAATACACACAGTTCATATCCGACTGTAGAAAAGAAGAAATGGATTGAGATTGAATGCCACAGATTCTCAATGGGATTTAGGTCTGGACTGTGACTGGGCCATTCTAACACATGATTATGATTTGATGTAAACCATTCCATTGTAGCTCTGGCTGTACTTTAGGGTCGTTGTCCTGCTGGAAGGTGAACCCCCCCCCCCCCCGGTCTCAAGTCTTTTGCCGACTCTAACAGGTTTTCTTCTCCTGTATTTGTCTCCATCCATCATCCCATCAACTCTGACCAGCTTCCCTGTCCCTGCTGAAGAAAAGCATCCCCACCACATGATGCTGCCACCACCATGTTTCACGGTTGGGATGGAGTGTTCAGGGGGATGTACAGTGTTAGTTTTCCCCACACAAAGTAAAATGTTGGTGTCATGTGACCAGAGCACCTTCTTCCACATGTTTGCTGTGTCCCCTCCCCCACATGGCTTCTCACAAACTGTAAACAGGACTTACGGGGCCAGATTCAGATACGAGGTACGACGGCGTATCTCCAGAGTGCGTGCCGTCGTATCTATGCGCCTGATTCAGAGAATCAGTTACGCATAGATTTCCCTAAGATCCGACCGGCGTAAGTCTCTTACACCGTCGTATCTCAGGCTGCATATTTACGCTGGCCGCAAGGTGGCGCTTCCGTATAGTTACGCAAGGAATATGCTAATTAGGTATTTACGCCGATTCAGAAACGTACGTCCCGCCGGTGCATTTTTTTTACGTCGTTTACGTTAGGCTTTTTCCGGCGTAAAGTTACCCCTGCTATATGAGGTGTAGCTAATGTTAAGTATGGACGTCGTTCCCGCGCCGAGTTTTGAAATGTTTACGTTGTTTGCGTAAGTCGTTCGCGAATAGGGCTTTGTGTAAGTTACGTTCACGTCGAAACCAATGAGGCTTTGCGGCGTAATTTCGAGCATGCGCATTGGGATTCTTTCACGAACGGTGCATACGCCGTTCACAAAAAACGTAAAATACGCGGGGTCATCTTAAATTTATATAAAACACGCCCACAACATCCCCATTTGAATTAGGCGGGCTTACGCCGCCACACATACGTAATGCCGTCGTAACTAAGGGCGCAAGTTCTTTCTGCATACGGAACTTGCGCCCAAAGTTACGGCGGTGTACCGTATCGCAGATACGTTACGCCAGCAGATAGATAGAGAAATCTATCTGAATCCGGCCCCTTATGTCTTTCTTTCTCCAATGTCTTTCTTCTTGTCACTCTTCCATAAAGGGCAGATTTGTGGAGAGACCACTAATAGTTGTCCTGTGGGCAGATTTGTGGAGAGACCACTAATAGTTGTCCTGTGGACAGATTCTCCCCCTTGAGCTGTGGGTCTCTGCAGCTCCTCCAGAGTTACCATGGGCCTCTTGGCTGCTTCTCTGATGAATGTTCTCCTTGCCCGGCCCGGTCAGTTTAGGTGGACGGCCATGTCTTGGTAGGTTTGCAGTTGTGCCATACTCTTTCCATTTTCCGATGATGGATTGAACAGAAGCTCCGTGAGATGATCAAAGCTTGGGAGATTTTTTTTTATAACCTAACCCTGCTTTATACTTCTCCACAACTTTATCCCTGACCTGTCTGGTGTGTTCCTCGGCCTTCATGATGCTGTTTGTTCACTAAGGTTCTCTAACAAACTTCTGAGGGCTTCACAGAACAGCTGTATTTATACTGAGATTACATGACACACATGTGGACTCTATTTACTAATTAGGTGACTTCTGAAGGCAATTGGTTCCCCTAGATTTTAGTTATCAGAGTAAAGGGGACTGAATACAAATGACCCCCCCCACACTTTTCACAGATTTATTTGTAAAAAATGTTGAAACCCATTTATCATTTTCCTTCCACTTCACAATTATGTGCCACTTTGTGTTGGTCCATCACATAAAATCCCAATAAAATACATTTACGTTTTTTGCTTTGGAACATTTCAAGGGATTGAATACTTTTTCAAGGCACTGTATACTGTAATTTCTCAGGTTGCCAGTAAAAAAATGTGCCCCGCCAGTAAATTTTCCATGTTTTGTCAGTAAAATGCTGCAGGAGGTTGGCAACCCTGCAGGCGTCCCAATACTTTTGGTAATATAGGATATTTTTTTTTTAACCCTTAATTATTAATATTATTAATAAGAATAATAATATTATTATTATTATTATTATTATTATTATTATTAATAATAATAATAATAATAATAATAATAGTATTATATTTTATAATTATTAATAATAATATTATGCTGTGGAAGGTTGGCAACCCTGCAGGTGTCCCAATACTTTTGGTAATATAGGGTATATATCCCCCCCCCCTAATTATTAATATTAATAATAATAATAATAATAATAATAATAATAATAATAATAATAATAATAATAATAAAAATAATAATATTATTATTATTAATAATATTATGCTGCGGGAGGTTGGCAACCCTGCAGGTGTCCCAATACTTTTGGTAATATAGGGTATATATTTTTTCCCCTCTAATTATTAATATTATTAATAATAATATTATTATTATTATTATTATTATTATTATTATTATTATTATTATTAATAATAATAATAATAATAATAATAATAATAATAATAATAAAAATAATAATAATAATAGTATTCTATTTTATAATTATTAATAATAATATTATGCTGTGGAAGGTTGGCAACCCTGCAGGTGTCCCAATACTTTTGGTAATATAGGGTATATATCCCCCCCCCCTAATTATTAATATTAATAATAATAATAATAATAATAATAATAATAATATTATTATTATTAATAATAATATTATGCTGTGGAAGGTTGGCAACCCTGCAGGTGTCCCAATACTTTTGGTAATATAGGGTATATATTCCCCCCCCCCTAATTATTAATATTAATAATAATAATAATAATAATAATAATAATAATAATAAAAATAATAATATTATTATTATTATTAATAATATTATGCTGCGGGAGGTTGGCAACCCTGCAGGCATCCCAATACTTTTGGTAATATAGGGTATATATTCCCCCCCCCTAATTATTAATATTAATAATAATAATAATAATAATAATAATAATAATAATAAAAATAATAATATTATTATTATTATTATTAATAATATTATGCTGCGGGAGGTTGGCAACCCTGCAGGCATCCCAATACTTTTGGTAATATAGGGTTAATATTTCCCCCCCCCAATTATTAATATTAATAATAATATTATTATTATTATTATTATTATTATTATTATTAATAATAATATTATGCTGCGGGAGGTTGGCAACACTGCAGGCGTCCCAATACTTTTGGTAATATAGGGTATATTCCCCCCCCCCTAATTATTAATATTATTAATAATAATAATAAATAATAATAATATTATTATTATTATATTTATTATTATTATTATTATTATTATTATTATTATTATTAATAATATTAATAATAATAATAATTTTTATATTTTTCCGGGAAAATAAAATTTCTAACAAAAACTTGCGATTTGCCCTGGTAGACAAGTGGCTAAGCTCCGCCCACCCGACAATTCAGTCGTAGGGAACGTGCAGAGACAGAATCATATAAGGATGGAAGTGATAAAAGGCTGACGTTGTTTTAAAAAAAGGATCTTGAGGTCTAAATAAAAAGTGTGAACACTTAGGAAGCGTCCGCGGTTCTTTTTTTTTTTATCCTGGTTTGGGAAGACGGAGCGTCATTCTAAGGGGGGGGGGGGGGGTTGGGATTTTGGGACGGCGAAGTTCTGACCCGAGGTGAGGCTGCCACCCGATCGTCCTGTGGTAGCAGAAGGCTCTCTTGACATTACTCTGGGAAAGCTGACCCTTTGCTGAGACTCAAACAGCTGCTCCTCGACTGTCAACTTTCAAGAGCCTGTCCTGGAAAACAGTTGTGGGCCCGGAGAAAGCAGCGGGCTGCACGCTGGAGGACAGCGCATATGTGGAGGACGCAGAAATGGAGCTGACGCGTTGGAAGGGATGTATCAAATTGTGTGGCATCTCCCAATTAAAGATGTGCGAGGTGCTGACTTGCAAGCCTCGGCACTTTCCTGGATGCCGGCGCGGCTGGTGGGGCCGATTCGATTCGCCGCTGGCCTGTGAAGGTTAACGAAAGATCGGCGACTCTTCGCCGGGTGCAGTAAGACGAAGAGTCGACGATCTTATGTTAAAGAGTATCCAAAGGCAGAACTTGAAGGGCCCATTCAGGCTGGCGTCTTGTGGCGACGAGCGCTGAAATTGCGCACGCCAACACGTGGTGCCACAACTAGTGCCGGGACAGGCTCGCCCAGCGGACAGGCTCGCCCCCCCGGCGCCCATGGGAAAAGATGGTGAACTGCACCCCCATCCAAAGCTGCTAATTCATGATGTCGATGGGCGTACTGCCCTACATGCTGTGCCCGCAACTTGAGGGCGCTGTGCCCAGGGCCGGGACAGGCTCGCCCAGCGGACAAGCTTGACCCAGCGCCCAGGGCAAAGATGCAGAACTGCACCCCCATCCCAAGCTGCTAATGCATGATGTCGATGGGCGTACTGCCCCACTTGAGGGCGTTGTGCCCAGGGCAGCTTCCCCTCTTGCCCCCTCACCTCGTTCCATCCCTGACCACAATAAATGCATGGAGGCAGCCGTGAAATTGTTACTAGCTCCTCCAGGGAACCCATGCTAAATGGTGTCAGGGTGGTGCTTGCGATGAATGAACCTGGAAGCGCTCAGCTCTGAGCACTTCCAGGTTCAGAGATAACAGAAACCCACTTAAAATGCTTGACCCAGCGCCCAGGGCAAAGATGCAGAACTGCACCCCCATCCCAAGCTGCTAATGCATGATGTCAATGGGCGTACTGCCCCACTTGAGGGCATTGTGCCCAGGGCAGATTCCCCTCTTGCCCCCTCACCTTGTTCCATCCCTGACCACAATAAATGCATGGAGGCAACCGTGAACTTGTTACTAGCTCCTCCAGGGAACCCATGCTAAATGGTGTCAGGGTGGTGCTTGCGATGAATGAACCTGGAGGCGCTCAGCTCTGAGCACTTCCAGGTTCAGAGATAACAGAAACCCACTTAAAATGCTTGACCCAGCGCCCATGGCAAAGATGCAGAACTGCACCCCCATCCCAAGCTGCTAATGCATGATGTCGATGGGTGTACTGCCCCACTTGAGGGCGCTGTGCCCAGGGCAGCTTCCCCTCTTGCCCCCCTCACCTTGTTCCATCCCTGAACACAATGAGTGCATGGAGGCAACCGTGAACTTGTTACTAGCTCCTGGCTATGCAGTAAAAGTGATCTGGGCAACTGTAGAGCTTTTATGGTCCTGTGTATCCTCCGCCGTGGTTCTGCTCCTCCAGGGAACCCATGCTAAATGTTGTCAGGATGGCAGTTTTGATAATTGAACCTGGAAGCACTCATCTCTGAGCGCTTCCAGGTTCAGAGATAACAGAAACCCACTTGAAATGCTGGGTAAACAGCCAATCAAGCAGGTAGATCAACTGAAGTGTATCCTCCGCCATGGCTCTGCTCCAAATGCCGGGAAAGGCTCGCCAAGCGGACAAGCTTGACCCAGCGCCCAGGGCAAAGATGCAGAACTGCACCCCCATCCCAAGCTGCTAATGCATGATGTCGATGGGCGTACTGCCCCACTTGAGGGCGCTGTGCCCAGAGCAGCTTCCCTTCTTGCCCCCTCGCCTTGTTCCATCCCTGACCACAATGAGTGCATGGAGGAAACCGTGAACTTGTTACTAGCTACGGCTATGCAGTAAAAGTGATCTGGGCAACTGTAGAGCTTTTAGGGTCCTGTGTATCCTCGACCATGGTTCTGCTCCTCCAGGGAACCCATGCTAAATGTTGTCAGGATGGCGGGTTTTTTTTTCACAAAAAAACAGGATGGCGTTTTTGATGAATGAACCTGGAAGCGCTCAGCTCTGAGCACTTCCAGGTTCAGAGATAACAGAAACCCGCTTGAAATGCTGGGTAAACAGCCAATCAAGCAGGTAGATCAACTGAAGTGTATCCTCCGCCATGACTCTGCTCCAAATGCCGGGACAGGCTCGCCCAGCGGACATGCTCGACCCCAGCGCCCAGGTCAAAGATGCAGAACTGCACCCCCATCCCAAGCTGCTAATGCATGATGTCGATGGGCGTACTGCCCCACTTGAGGGCGATGTGCCCAGGGCAGCTTCCCCTCTTGCCCCCCTCACCTTGTTCCATTCCTGACCACAATGAATGCATGGAGGCAACGGTGAACTTGTTACTAGCTCCCGGCTTTACAGTAAAAGTGATCTGGGCAACTGTAGAGCTTTTAAGGGTCATGTGTATCCTCCACCGTGGTTCTGCTCCTAATGCCGGGACAGGCTCGCCCAGTGGACGGGCTCGCCCCGGCGTCCATGGACAAAGATGCAGAACTGCACCCCCATCCCAAGCTGCTAAATCATGATGTCGATGGGCGTTCTGCCCTACACGCTGTGCCCCCCACTTGAGGGTGCTGTGCCCAGGGCACCTTCCCCTCACCTTGTTCCATCCCTGACCACAATGAATGCATGGAGGCAACCGTGAACTTGTTACTAGCTCCTGGCTATACAGTAAAAGTGATCTGGGCAACTGTAGAGCTTTTACAGTGCTGTGTATCCTCCGCCGTGGTTCTGCTCCTAGTGTTGGGACAGGCTCGCCCCAGCACCCAGGGCAAAGAGATAGAGATAGAGAGACAGTTCAGCTACAATACAAGAAGCACAGAGACCCAGATATGATGTCACTGGGTCTAAAATGAAAACAGATGATGATAAAAAGCAAAAAGTAAAAAAAATTGCTGTGGTTGGTAAGCTTTTCCTGGATTGGTCTTATGCCAAAAATAAAAATAAATAAAAAATAAACAACCTATTAACCTCAATATTTAAAAAAAATTTTTCACGGTGAAAACAGATGATGAAAAAAAGCAAAATAAAAAAAAATAAATAAAATAAAATAGTAATGATAATAATAATAATAATAATAGAAAATAATAATAGAAAAATAAAATGAAAGGCAACAGTAAACAAATAACAATGTGCACCAAAAAAAAAAAAATATACAAAGAATACTACATGAAATAAACTAAAATAATGTTAAAAAAAAAAAAAGCACACCAGACGGAACTACAGGGACTTCTTTTCCATGTTTGTTGCACATAAAGAAACCCGAACTTGTGCAAAAAGTTAAAAAAATTGCTGTGGTTGGAAGTGGTTAAATGGCTCCTGAGTGTTACAGAAGCTCTTCGGGGATTAGTCTTATGCCAAAAAAAAGCAACTTATTAACCTCAATAATAATAATAAAAAAAAAAAAACACTTTAAAAAAATTAAAAAAGTTTATCAAATGAAAGTCGGCAGCACACAAATATTAATGTGCACCAAAAAATAAAAATTAAAATATATCAATTGACTTTGATTGATACATTGTATCAATGACATTCACTGGTATGATTTCCTCAGGCGTTTGCCATTGGCTCGATTTGTTAAATAAAAAAAATTAAATCACCTCTGCCTTGTACAACCTCCACAAAGAGATTTACAAAAATATCAGCCGTGAAACGCGTCAGCAAGAAAAGAGCTCTCGGCATGCGGCGGATTACATGCATGCTATGACTCCAAGTGTCTGGATTTACATTCCTGTACAGTACTAAAGTCACTGCAGGCTCAGCCATTTGGATACATATCATCCACAGCTCCCGACCTCACACACAGCGTTGGAGGACTACATAAGCTATCATTTACCACTGCTGATTACTCTGTAATGGATGTAGAACTGTAAAATAATGTGAAATTAACATTGTTAGTCCTTGCTTGCGATATTGGGACACTTTTGTTATGAGCGGATATTCCACCCCTCCCAAAAAAGTGCAATGACTTCCTTATAAGCAACAGATACATCTTCTGCAGGGGTTGGAGTTTTAGCTCCGCCCCTGAGGACTGAGTACTCCCCCCTGAAGAAAGAGGACTCCCCCTGAGGAATGAGGACTCCCCCTGAGGAATGAGGACTCCCCCTGAGGAAGTAGGACTCCCCCTGAGGACTGAGAACTCCCCCTGAGGAAGGAGGACTCCCCCTGAGGACTCCCCTTGAGGAATGAGGACTTCCCCTGAGAAATGAGAACTCCCCCTGAGAAATGAGAACTCCCCCTGAGGAGTGAGGACCCCCCTGAGGAACGAGGACTCCCCCTGAGGACTGCCCTTGAAGAATGAGGACTCCCCCTGGGAAAGGAGGACTCCCCTTGAGGAATGAGGACTCCCCCTGGGGAAGGAGGACTCCCCTTGAGGAATGAGGACTCCCCCTGAGGACTGAGAACTAACCCTGAGGAATGAGGACTTCCCCTGAGGACTCCCCCTGAGGAATGAGGACTCCCCCTGAGGACTCCCCTTGAGGAATGAGGACTCCCCTTGAGGAATGAGGACTCCCCCTGGGGAAGGAGGACTCCCCCTGGGGAAGGAGGACTCCCCTTGAGGAATGAGAACTCCCCCTGAGGAATGAGGACTCCCCCTGAGGACTGAGAACTAACCCTGAGGAATGAGGACTTCCCCTGAGGACTCCCCCTGAGGAATGAGGACTCCCCCTGAGGACTCCCCTTGAGGAATGAGGACTCCCCTTGAGGAATGAGGACTCCCCCTGAGGAATGAGGACTCCCCCTGAGGAATGAGGACTCCCCCTGAGGACTGAGGACTCCCCCTGAGGACTCCCCTTGAGGAATGAGGACTCCCCTTGAGGAATGAGGACTCCCCCTGAGGACTGAGAACTAACCCTGAGGAATGAGGACTCCCCCTGATGACTCCCCTTGAGGAAGGAGGACTCCCCCTGAGAAATGACAACTCCCCCTGAGGAATGAGGACTCCCCCTGAGGAAGTCACAGCTGCGCAGATCCAGGAAAGAGGCTGATGAGGCTTTGGGGGGTCACCCTGCTCCAGCATGAGCTATCCAACAAACCAGTGTAACATGGGAGACACGAACACACAGTTTGTGAGGGTGTCAGATCCCTGCTGACTTGTATATTAGCTTGCCATAAAGGGAGGTCACAGATATGGGGGTCTCTGGTTTGTCTTTTCTTTTTTGGCGCACACACCTGTCGTATAAAACCAGATAGTATAAAACTGCTGCGTTGTAGTTTTGTTATGTAACCGTTTTATATATAATTTGAGCCCAAAGGTGTTAAAAAAAAAAAGTTCTATGGGGATTACAAAACTTTGTCATATAAACCAAACCCCGTCCCAGCGTCACCGATGTCACCTCACAGCCCCCTGCGCTCCCCCCTGACCCCTCTGAGCTCAGCGCAATCTGACTAATAAACCGCCTCAGATAACGACCCCCCCCCCCCCTGAAACGCTGACCCACCACCAGAACCTCCCGGGTCACATTACCCGCCCGCCGGAGAGCGATGTGAGCGTTTAATTTATGGTTCCTCCTGGGAATGAAATCATTAACTGTACGCCGATCGACGCCACCAGAACCGGGCATGTACAGAGGACACCGAACCATCAGTCTCTGTACCAGAGGAGCTTACACTCTAATGTCCCCCCCCCCCCCACAGTCACATCAGTCTCTGTACAGAGGAGCTTACACTCTAATGTCCCCTCCCCCCACACAGTCACATCAGTCTCTGTACAGAGGAGCTTACACTCTAATGTCCCCTCCCCCACAGTCACATCAGTCTCTGTACAGAGGAGCTTACACTCTAATGTCCCCCCCCCACAGTCACACACTATTATTATAATTATATATGTATGTAGTGTAAAGTGCTGCACAAACTGTTGGCGCTATATAATAATAATATACTGTAGCTCTGGCATATACCATGGTGCTGTACAAAGAAGGTTAATCCATTCACCAGAGGAGCTTACACTCTAATGCCCCCCCACAGTCACACACTATTATTATTATACATTTATACAGTGCTGTACAGAGAACACTGAGCCAATCACATCAGTCTCTGGTTTGTATGTGGCTAGCACGTGACCTACATACACTGACCTACCTGACATACACTGACCTACATACACTGACCTACCTGACATACACTGACCTACTTACACCGGCCTACCTGACATACACTGACCTACTTACACCGGCCTACCTGACATACACTGACCTACTTACACCGACCTACCTGACATACACTGACCTACTTACACTGACCTACCTGACATGCACTGACCTACCTACACTGACCTACCTGACATACACTGACCTACCTGCACTGACGGTAGTTACCTACATACACTGACCTACCTGACATACACTGGCCTACCTACCCCGACCTACCTGACATACACTGACATTTACATACACATTATTACACTGTCTGACGGTTCTGACCTACCTCAGCGGTGTCACAACAGCGGGCAGTCATTCCGTCAGAGAGCCGAGGAGCCTGGCTGGAGGGGAGGAGAGCCCAGGAGCCTTGAGGAGAGGAGAGCCGCCCGCAGCCCACCCGAGCGCCGAGCAGGGATTTGGCGCCGGCGTGGCGGCCGTATTGTAATTCCCACCTTCTGGAGCCAGTGCAGCGCCTATGATGGACGTCACACGTCCCGCGGTCACGGCATTGGACCAGTGGGACGTCCATCATAGGCGTTGCGCAGGCTCCAGAAGGCGGGACCTGCTATGGGACTCGGGGGCGCTCGGGATCAGATCGATCCCGGGGATCTGCCGATATGGTTCCGGCTAACTAAAAAGTTCCTTTAAGGACTGCGCAGGCGCAAACTTGCCGACGGAAATCTCCGAACCTTCGGTCGGCATCCAGGGCGACGTGGATTTTGAGGAAAGTGGCCAGTCGGCCTCACGTCCGGGCTCGCTCCGCTCGCTCGGCCTCCTGGCTCTTTTTTAAACATCCTCCAATCCACGGGGATGTTAAGGAATGAGCCTGGATGCCGGGCGGGGTTCGGAGATTTCCGTCGGCAAGGATTGCGCCTGCGCAGTCCTTGAAGGAACTTTCTCGTTAGGGGAACCTTAACGTCAAGTCACCGGCGCTCGCCACTCGCTCGGCGGCTCGGGGGTAATAATGCAGTCCTGCCACCGTGAGACTCGGGGCTTTACGGGGTCACATTCTGGGGGCTTCAGCCACGGCTATCTACCCCCTCCCGACACCCCTAGGTACCCACATGCATCAATATAATTAATCAATCAATCGATCATTTAGTGCAAATAATTGATCTAACTGAATGAAAAAAATCACAAATCAAAGACATTTTAATTGACCGATATAAGTTATTGATTTATTGATTTCATGAACTCTCAATTGATTTCACTCGCTAGGCTGTGGTGGAACTTTGTTGGCCATTGCGATCGATTGAACAAATAACTGGTCATAATATCGATTGATCAAGTGATGGTCTTTAATTGATCCCAAAGTGTGGAACAATATGGTGTGTGTTCTCAATGGCCCAGATTCAAGAAGCACTTGCGCCCGCGCAACCATAGGTTACGCAGCGCAAGTGCTTACTTGCTCCGGTGTAACGAGTGCTCCTGATTCAGGAACCTCGTTACACCGACTGCAGGCTAAAATCTGCGCGGCATAAGGCTCTTATGCCTCGCAGATTTTAGGCTGCATTCTTGCGGGGGCCGCTAGGGGGCGCTCCCATTGTGTATCAGCGTGTAGTATGCAAATTGCATACTACCACTGATTCACAAACTTGCGCGGGCCCCACGCAAGCCAGGTACGGAGTTTCCGTACGGCTACTTTTAGCGCAAGGCTGCCCCTTCTAATAGTAGGGGCAGACAATGCTAAAGTATAGCCGGCCTTCCCGCGCCGTGAAATTTGAATTTCACGGCGTTTGCGTAAGTGAAACGTGAATGGCGCTGGACGCCATTCACGTTCACTTAGAAGCAAATGACGTCCTTGCGACGTCATTTGCCGCAATGCACGTCGGGAAAGTTTCCCGACAGAGCATGCGCTGTACGCTCGGCGCGGGAGCGCGCCTAATTTAAATGATTCCCGCCCCCGGCGGGATCATTTAACTTGCGCGCGCTTACGCCGGGCAAATTTGCCGGCGCGCCCTCGCAATTCACGGAGCTACTGCTCCGTGAATCGAGGGCAGCGCAAAATATTTGCGGGGGCGCAGGGCAAAATCGTTGCCCTGCTCCCCCGCAAATATCGCGCAATTCTACTTGAATCTGGGCCAATGACGTTAGCCCCCCTCCCCCCCACCCAACTTTAATCTCAGCCTGATCTGTTCTGATTACCCCCCCGGTAGAGTTTAGCTGACGGGGTAACCTAAGCTTGGTTGCGGTGTCCTGCGGCCTCGCCCACGCCCTGTCCCCGCTCTCCTCCCAGAATCTTTCCCTACTCCTCTCCATCAATCTCTAATTACCCAGCATCCGCACAAGTACTTCTTATCTTACTCCAGACTCATCTCAACTTATATTTAGACCCTCCGCGCCGTCTCCCTTCTTAATATGGTGATTGTAAAAAAAAAAATTGTAATTCAGCAGCTCGACCGGGGAAGTGGCGAGAAATCACTGCGGAGCCGAGCGAAGATTCACCTGTTATAGAGGGAAGAAGTCCCATTCCCCGCACAAATATTCCGAGACAACCATGGAATGGATACAAGTGTGACATTATATCACTGAGCGTGTACAATCAGAGTGTAACATTATAACACAAAGGATACAATCTACAATCAGAGTGTAACATTATAACACAACAGATACAATTTATATATACTATGGGGCAGATTCTCAAAGATCTGCACCGGCGCAGAGTATCTGAGATACGCTACGCCGCCGTAACTTACCTGGCTTTGGTTTGAATCCAGAAAGAATTTGCTCCGTAACTTACGGCGGCGTAGTGTATTTCTCGCGGCGTAAGGGCGCGGAATTCAAATGCGGCGAGTAGGGGGCGTGTTTCATTTAAATGAAGCGCGTCCCCGCGCCGAACTAACTGCGCATGCCCTGTTCGTCAAAACTCCCAGGGTGCATTGCTCCAAATGACGTCGCAAGGACGTCATTGTTTTCGTTGTGAACGTAAATGGCGTCCAGCCCCCATTCACGTATATATATATATATATATATATAAAAAAAGTGGGGTTGCCATCCGGGGCCCTGGGGACCTCTGGGCCCTTTAATAATAATACACATACATATATATATATATATATATATTTTATGTATGTGTATATATATATATATATATATATATATATATATATATATAAAAAAAAGGGGGTTGCCATCTGGGGCCCTGGGGACCTATGGGCCCTTTTATAGAAATACAAAATAAAAAATATATAAAAAATAAAAATAAAAAATGTATATATATATATATATATATATATATATATATATATATATATATATATATATATATATATATATATAAAAAGGGGGGGGGGGGGGTTTGCCATCCGGGGGCCCTGGGACCTCTGGTCCCTTTAATTAAAACAAAAAAAAAATATATAACATTTCTTTATAAAAAAATAAATAAAAAAAGGAGGATTGCCATCCAGGGCCCTGGGGACCTCCAGGCCCCTTACAGGTGTACTTCCTGTACCCCCCTGCTTGTAGAGAAAGAGTGGGGCTACATGTGTGCCAAGTTTGGGGTCCAGGGGTCCTACGGCCGGCCGGTACCGGGTCCCCAAAGTCCGGGAGATCAGGCACAAAAAGGTGACTGAAGTATAACCTGAGGGGGGCATTTTCGGCACAAAAAAATGTGCTGAAAAAATCGGCTTATACTCGAGTATATACGGTATCTTATATCAGCAGAGCGGTGATGTCATAGGGGAATTGGGATGGTCTCGGCGACCCCTCCGATTTCTCAGGTGAAGACGTTGGGATATCGGGGCAGACGATGGAGGAAGCAGCTTCCAGCGGATGTGAGGCAGTAAATCTGGAATAGTATGAAAAGATTTTTGGAATAAGCAGAACCCGACACCTCAAACCGTTGAGTCAGACGGCACTGAAAGGGATCTGGGCTGCAAAGCTCACCAACTGGTCTGCTTTCAGAATTCTATTTCTAAAGCTAGCCACACAGACAATGCAATTATACATCTGCTGGCATCCACATTTCTCTGATTGGAATATACTAAACACATGGGGCCGGATTCAGGTAGAATTGTGCTTTTTTTGCGGAGGCGCGGGGCAACGTTTTTGCCCTGCGCCCCCGCAAAATTTGCTCCGCTGCCCTTGATTAACGGAGCAGAAGCTCCGTAAATTGCGCGGGCGCGCCGGCAAAATGCCCGGCGCAAGAGCACGCAATTTAAATGATCCCGTAGGGGGCCGGAATCATTTAAATTAGGCGCTTTCCTGCGCCGATCGTAGAGCGCATGCTCCGTCGGGAAACTTTCCCGACGTGCATTGTGGCAAATGACGTCGCAAGGACGTCATTTGCTTCAAAGTGAACGTGAATGGC
Source organism: Rana temporaria (assembly GCF_905171775.1). Lineage (NCBI taxonomy): Eukaryota > Metazoa > Chordata > Amphibia > Anura > Ranidae > Rana > Rana temporaria. The sequence goes on from NC_053501.1 coordinate 111,507,577, forward strand.
GTCCAGCGCCATTCACGATTCACTTACGCAAACTACGTAAAATTCAAATTTCGCGACGCGGGAACGACGGGTATACGTAACATGGGGGCAGCCTTGCGCGAAAACCGCCGTACGTAAACGACGTAAATTGCGTACGCAGGGCTCGCGCAACGTTGTGAATCGGTGTTAGTATGCAATTTGCATACTATACACTGAGCACAACGGGAACGCCACCTAGTGGCCACCGCAAGAATGCAGCCTAAGATATGCGGGCATAAGAGCCTTATGCCGCGCAGATCTTAGGCTGCAGTCGGCGTAACGAGGTTCCTGAATCAGGAGCATTCGTTACGCCGGGGCAAGTAAGCAATTGCGCTGTGTAACCTATGGTTACACAGGCGCAATTGCTTCTTGAATCTACCCCAGGGCATGCAAAATATCGGTTAGAATAACTGTAATAATTTTTTTTTTTAAATGATTACCACCCAACCCAACCCCCCCCCCCCCCACACACACACAAATTCTGATTGGGAAAACCCATTGACTGCCATACAGAATGGTACAATTGCAATGCATAGGGCAGTGATGGCGAACCTCGGCACCCCAGATGTTTTGGAACTACATTTCCCATGATGCTCCACTACACTGCAGGAGCATCATGGGAAATGTAGTTCCAAAACATCTGGGGTGCCAAGGTTCCCCATCACTGGCATAGGGGTTAGCACTAGGAACAGGGTTAGAACTGTCCTACCACAACACCCACACCAATTCCTCTAACACCACGACCACTAGGGAACTTATGCAGCTCTTAAGTTCACACTCGGCTGTAGGTGTGGGTTAAACTTAGGATGCCCCCCCTTTTTTCAAGGGGGGGGCATCATTTTAGAGTCACCCATGAGCCACCCATTTTCACAATGTCATTATCACATTATCATGGTCGGAGAATGCAGACGTAGTACAGTTCCTAGGATAAGTAATGGATAATGGCCGACAGGCCCTCTTACCAGACCCAGCGAAACTACCGCGGTGATCGCTCCGGCTATAGACGATCACTCTGGGTTCCCCGGGGGCGACACTGGTCAGTAGTGTAGCATGTCTGTACCCTGGCAGTGACTCAGTCTTTCTCTTGCTGATGGTGCTAGGCAGCGTGGCGCTCTCTCTCTGATGGCATTGGGCAGCGTAACTCTCTCTCTCTGGTGACGTTGGGCAGCGTAACTCTCTCTCTGGTGGTGATAGGCAGCGTGGCTCTCTCTCTGGTGGTGCTGGGCAGCGTGGCTCTCTCTTTGGTGGCACTGGGCAGCATGGCTCTCTGGTGGCGTTGGGCAGTGTGGCTCTCTCTCTGGTGGTGCTGGGCAGCGTGGCTCTCTCTCTGGTGGTGCTGGGCAGCGTGACTCTCTCTCTGGTGGCACTAGGCAGCGTGGCTCTCTCTCTGGTGGCACTAGGCAGTGTGGCTCTCTCTCTGGTGGCATTGGGCAGTGTGGCTCTCTCTCTGGTGGCGCTGGGCAGTGTGGCTCTCTCTCTGGTGGTGCTGGGCAGCGTGGCTCTCTCTCTGGTGGCATTGGGCAGTGTGTCTCTCTCTCTCTGGTGGCACTGGGCAGCATGGCTCTCTCTCTGGTGGCGTTGGGCAGTGTGTCTCTTTCTCTCTGGTGGCACTGGGCAGCTTGGCTTTCTCTCTGGTGGCTTTTGGCAGTGTGGCTCTCTCTCTGGTGGCGCTGGGAAGCGTGGCTCTCTCTCTGGTGGCACTGGGCAGTGTGGCCCTCTCTCTCGTGGTGCTAGGCAGCATGGCTCTCTCTCTGGTGGCACTGGGTAGCGTGGCTCTCTCTGGTGACGTTGGGCAGTGTGGCTCTCTCTCTCTGGTGGCGCTGGGCAGCGTGGCTCTCTCTCTGGTGGTGCTGGGCAGCGTGGTTCTCTCTTTGGTCTCCTCCCTGTGGAAAATGGGGCCACCAAATCGGGACTACATGTCTCACAATGCTCTCCTCTCCTTTGATTGGCCCTCAGTTATGGCCAATAGGGAAGGAAGGGAGTGTGCAGGAAGCTGGGTGGGGAACCTAGTGAGAGCCGCCATCTCTTTTCCCTGACAGGAGAAAGGGGGGGTGAGCGGGGGAAACCTCTGACAGCCCGCAGCTCGCCTTTCTCCTGTCACAGCGCTGCTGGACAGCAACTTGATGGTGTCAGCCCACTGGTGGGTGTCACCCGGGTGTGGGCTGCCTGCACCCCCATAGTGATGTAATCCTTTAAGCAGGGCTGTCTTAATGAGAGGGCACACCTGGGCACTGCCCAGGGGCCCCAGCTGCATGGGGGCCCCTGCACTTTCCCCAAAGCAGCTGGTCCTTGAGCCCACGCTGCCCCGAATTTGGGGGCCCCATGATGGCACTGAGAGTGATGGATACACTGGGGAGGCAGGCTGTCAGCGGCGCGCCGTGCTGTGCAGAACGATACCTATTTCACAGCCAACAGGGAGAGGCAGGGCCGGAGTGCCAGTGATGCTCTGACCCCGCCCCATGCAGCTCGGGACCCGAAGGCTGTGGGGGTAGGAGCTGGAGTGGGAGCTGCTGAGTCGGCAGAACTGAGAGCCCACCTGTGGATATAGCTTTGTGAATAATGTCATGGTGAGCCCAGCTGTCCAGCACTGTTTGCACCGAAAAGGCTTGGAATGCCCAGAGGGATGCTCCCTCTGCCTGCTTTATTGGTATAGGTGAGTGCAGTGCTGGAGGTGGACAGAGAACCAAAGTTTACATGCACTGTATCTCCACTGGAAAAGGGGGTACTACATGGATGGAATAATGGTGCTGGGAGATATCATGGATATATGGGGGGATCTGGGGTATATAGGGGGTAGCAATGCTTGGGGTAGCTTGGGTGGCTATAGTGCTAGAGGTATCAGGGATCTAGAGAGGCAAAAGTGTAGGGGGTGTTAGGGATGTAGTGGGGTCACAGTGCTGGGGGGATATTTGGGGTGTAGAGGGGTCAGAGTGCTGGGAGGATATCTGGGGTGTAGAGGGGTCAGAGTGCTGGGGGGATATCTGGGGTGTAGAGGGGTCAGAGTGCTGGGGGGATATCTGGGGTGTAGAGGGGTCAGAGTGCTGGGGGGATATCTGGGGTGTAGAGGGGTCAGAGTGCTGGGGGGATATCTGGGGTGTAGAGGGGTCACAGTGCTGGGGGGTATCTAGGGTGTAGAGGGGTCAGAGTGCTGGGGGGATATCTGGGGTGTAGAAGGGTCAGAGTGCTGGGGGGATATCTGGGGTGTAGAGGGGTGAGAGTGCTGGGGAGATATCTGGGGTGTAGATGGGTCAGAGTGCTGAGGGGATATCTGGGGTGTAGAGGGGTCAGAGTGCTGGGGGGATATCTGGGGTGTAGAGGGATCAGAGTGCTGGGCGGATATCTGGGGTGTAGAGGGATCAGAGTGCTGGGGGGATATCTGGGGTGTAGAGGGGTCAGAGTGCTGAGGGGATATCTGGGGTGTAGAGGGATCAGAGTGCTGGGATGATATCTGGGGTGTAGAGGGATCAGAGTGCTGGGGGGATATCTGGGGAGTAGAGGGGTCAGAGTGCTGAGGGGATATCTGGGGTGTAGAGGGGTCAGAGTGCAGGGGGGATATCTGGGGTGTAGAGGGGTCAGAGTGCTGAGGGGATATCTGGGGTATAGAGGGGTCAGAGTGCTGGGGTGATATCTGGGGTGAAGAGGGGTAAGAGTGCTGGGGGGATATGTGGGGTGTAGAGGGGTCAGAGTGCTGGGGGGATATCTGGGGTGTAGATGGGTCAGAGTGCTGAGGGGATATCTGGGGTGTAGAGGGATCAGAGTGCTGAGGGGATATCTGGGGTGTAGAGGGATCAGAGTGCTGGGATGATATCTGGGGTGTAGAGGGATCAGAGTGCTGGGGGGATATCTGGGGAGTAGAGGGGTCAGAGTGCTGGGGGGATATCTGGGGTGAAGAGGGGTAAGAGTGCTGGGGGGATATGTGGGGTGTAGAGGGGTCAGAGTGCTGGGGGGATATCTGGGGTGTAGAGGGGTCAGAGTGCTGGGGGAATATCTGGGGTGTAGAGGGGTCAGAGTGCTGGAGGGATATCTGGGGTGTAGAGGGGTCAGAGTGCTGGGGGGATATCTGGGGTGTAGAGGGGTCAGAGTGCTGGGGGGATATCTGGGGTGTAGAGGGGTCAGAGTGCTGGGGGGATATCTGGGATGTAGAGGGGCCATAGTGCTGGGGGGATATCTGGGGTGTAGAGGGGTCAGAGTGCTGGGAGGGGGGATATCTGGGGTGTAGAGGGGTCAGAGTGCTGGGGGGATATCTGGGGTGTAGAGGGGTCAGAGTGCCAGGGGATATCTGGGGTGTAGAGGGGTCAGAGTGCTGGGGGGATATCTGGGGTGTAGATGGGTCAGAGTGCTGAGGGGATATCTGGGGTGCAGAGGGGTCAGGGTGCTGAGGGGATATCTGGGGTGTAGAGGGATCAGAGTGCTGGGGGGATATCTGGGGTGTAGAGAGGTCAGAGTGCTGGGGGGATATCTGAGGTGTAGAGAGGTCAGAGTGCTGGGGGGATATCTGGGGTGTAGAGGGGTCAGAGTGCTGGGGGGATATCTGGGATGTAGAGGGGCCATAGTGCTGGGGGGATATCTGGGGTGTAGAGGGGTCAGAGTGCTGGGAGGGGGGATATCTGGGGTGTAGAGGGGTCAGAGTGCTGGGGGGATATCTGGGGTGTAGATGGGTCAGAGTGCTGAGGGGATATCTGGGGTGCAGAGGGGTCAGGGTTCTGAGGGGATATCTGGGGTGTAGAGGGGTCAGAGTGCTGGGGGGATATCTGGGATGTAGAGGGGTCAGAGTGCTGGGGGGATATCTGGGGTGTAGAGGGGTCAGAGTGCTGGGGTGATATCTGGGGTGTAGAGGGGTCAGAGTGCTGGGGGGATATCTGGGATGTAGAGGGGTCAGAGTGCTGGGGGGATATCTGGGGTGTAGAGGGATCAGAGTGCTGGGATGATATCTGGGGTGTAGAGGGGTCAGAGTGCTGAGGGGATATCTGGGGTGTAGAGGGGTCAGAGTGCTGGGGGGATATCTGGGGTGTAGAGGGGTCAGAGTGCTGGGGGAATATCTGGGGTGTAGAGGGGTCAGAGTGATAGGGGGATATGTGGGCTGTAGAGGGGTCAGAGTGCTGGAGGGATATCTGAGGTGTAGAGAGGTCAGAGTGCTGGGGGGATATCTGGGGTGTAGAGGGGTCAGAGTGCTGGGGGGATATCTGAGGTGTAGAGAGGTCAGAGTGCTGGGGGGATATCTGAGGTGTAGAGGAGTCAGCATGCTGGGGGGATATCTGGGGTGTAGAGAGGTCAGAGTGCTGGGGGGATATCTGAGGTGTAGAGGGGTCAGAGTGCTGGGGGGATATCTGGGGTGTAGAGGGGTCAGAGTGCTGGGAAGATATCTGGGGTGTAGAGGGGCCATAGTGCTGGGGAGGCATCAATCTAGCAGATATATTTTATTTGCACAGGACAGCTTTGTTACTTTATGTATGTAGTATTTTCCCACTGTTTCTTTGCTTTATAGAATGATTGTTCACAGTGGCGGCTGGTGCTCAAATTTTTTGAGGGGGCGCAAATGAAAAAAAAAAAAAAATATTGCAGCCTTATTGTGCCCATCAAATGCAGCCACTGTGCCATCAATTGTCACCACTGTGCTATGCCATCAAATGCAGTCACTGTGCCATGCCATCAAACACAGACACTGTGCCATCAATTGTCACCACTGTGCCATCAATTGTCACCACTGTGCCATGCCATCAAACACAGCCACTGTGCCATCAATTGTCACCACTGTGCCATCAATTGTCACCACTGTGCCATCAATTGTCACAACTGTGCCCATCAATTGTCGCCACTGTGCCATCAATTATTGCCACTGTGCCCATCAATTGTTACCACTGTGCCATCAAATGTTACCACTGTGGCCATCAATTGTAGCCACCGTGCCCCGCAATTGTCTGCACTGTGCCCAGTAAAATGCTGCCACTGTGACCTGTATGTGCCATCAATGGTTACCACTGTGCCCAGCAATTGTAGCCACCGTGCCCCGCAATTGTCAGCACTGTGCCCAGTAAAATGCTGCCACAGTAACCTGTAAAATGCCCCCCCCCCCCCCGCCTGGCACTTACCTTTCTGGGGTCAGCCGTGCTTCTACCGTCCCTCGATGTCTTCTCCCGCCCTCGATGACGCTTCAGCCAATCAGGTTACCGGTAACCAGTGAACCTGATTGGCTGAGACGCCTGTCAGTCTTATCCAAGGAACGCACCGCCGGTACGTCCCGAGGATAAGCATTCAGGAAGCCGACTACAGCCCGAGGAAGCCGCTGGCTCTGATAGGCACTTCCACACAGCCAACCAGCTGCCGTTATTCAGATGGCCGGCGCTCAGCATCCGACCATCTGAATAGTGGGCGGCAGCGGCGAAAAATACATAGATACATGCAATGCAATGAATCTATGTATTTCAGTGACTGTGCGAGAGCCAGAGGGGGCGGCGCTCCAGCGCCCTCTACGGACGATCCGCCACTGATTGTTCATGTAGTTAATGCGGAACTCCACTTGTCTGCCTCCTATCTACTTGATGTCTGTTTACCTGCACTGTCTCCACTGTAGGGGCCCCAGAGCATTACTTTGCCCCGGGGCCCATGATGCTATTAAGGCGGCCCAGCATTTATGTAATATAGGACATAAAATCAGTGGGCCATATTCTGAGTAAAGTTACGATTGAGTATCTCAGGATACTCCATCGTATCTCTCTTTTTTGGCCTGCGTATCTATGCGAGTGATTCTTAGAATCATTTTCGCATAGATACACTTAAGATCCGACAGGTGTAAGTCACTTACACTGTCGGATCTTAAATGTAATTACTCCGCCGGCCGCTAGGTGGCGTTTACGTTCAGGTCTCATTTGTTTATGCAAATGAGCCTGATACGCCGATTCCCGAACGAATTCGCGTTGCGTAACCGTCGCTTACGTCGTTTGCGTAAGCGTAAACTTACCCCTGCTATATGAGGGGTAAGTTTACGCAAGTCCTACGTAGGCCATGTTAAGTATGGCGTCGGGTCCGCGTCGTGTTTTCCCGTCGTTTTACTAAGTCGTTCTTGAATACGACTGTACGTCAATGACGCACACGTCGGCGTCATTGACGTTTTACGCCGAGAACTGGAGCATGCGCACTGGGCTATTTTAAGCCCGGCGCATGCGCAGTTCGTTAGAATCGGGGGCGCGCTTAATTTAAATACAAGCCGCCCCCTTGGATATACGCGTGGATACGCCGGGCCATTTACACTCCGCCGCCTCAAACTACGGAGCAAGTGTTTGGGGAATACAGCACTTGCTCCTGTAGGTTGGGGCGGCAGAGTGTAAATGGCTTACGCGCCGCCCGCCGAGAATCTTAGAGAATATGGCCCAGTAATTTTTGGTTAAAAATCTGCAACAGCTAACCTGAGTTTTGGTTTACTGAAGTCAGGTTAGGGATATGCTCACTGGTCGGTCGCTAAAAGCTCCTGTAGTTTGCACCTCGGCCTTTTGCCTTATTGAAGGAGCTTACGGACACCTGTGGACGCAGCAAGTGCTCAAGCTGCTGGTCTCCGTGTGGTCGCAGTGCCAACAGGATACTTGAGGACTCGAAGAGTATATTAGGAGCAAGATCTCATGTAGACATATATAGACAGGGGAATAGAAGGAGGGGAGGGCAGGGGACGAGGGTCCAAGCTGTCAGGATAGGGTGTCCCTCCCACCCCACCGACCTCCTCCTATCCAGCCCCTTCATCTTCTTTTATGGCCTGGGTTTCAAGTTCTCTCTTTGCTTTTCAGTCTGAGCGCCCTGGAAAGGTGACCACCAGTCGTCCCCAGACTCTCGCCTCCGTCTCCTTCAGCTCAGGGAGACCATCGCCTGATCCCCCCCTCCGAGTAAGAGCGAAGCTGCCTCCCCCAGAAGGGCAGCTGAAGGAGCTACCTGTCCACCCAACGCCAAGCCTTTACCTGTAGGGGCAGAGAGGGGATTTTGTTTTTTTTTATCCTCCCACATTCCTCCCCCCCCTCCCCACGTTGACTTTAAATTGGGACCGGAATTGGTGACCCGACGACTCGTTGGAGCGTAGCGAGAGGATGAAGGGGCCGTGGCTGGTTCTGGCAGCTCTGTGCCTCACCCTGGCCAACCTGGGCGCCAGGGGCGAGGACGGGCTTGACTTTCCAGAGTATGATGGAGAGGACAGGGTCATCCACATCAGCTTGAAGAACTACAAGGCTGCCCTGAAGAAGTTCGAAGTCTTGGCGTTGCTCTACCATGAACCTATTGAGGATGACAAAGCCTCCCAAAGGCAGTTCGAAATGGAAGAGCTCATTCTGGAGGTACAAGGAGGCATGAGAAGACATTTTTTTTTCTACCTTGTAGATAGATTGCCGCAAAACAAAACACGGGTTTGGGTACATTTTAGTGGGTCACAAAGGAAGTCCACATTCTCAAAATTTTCTTCCGCACTGAAAGGCATCACAACTTAAAATACTATATCCCGGACGGACCCCCACTTAAAGGGATTGTCCACCTACTACAGATAAGTTTAACTAAATGGACTGTGCACGCCCTCCTGTAACTTTTACTAGAGATCCGGCTTTATCTATAGCTTCCTCCTGCCGTTGTTTTAGTTACGTAATAATACAATGTTGCTCGTCTTTGTTTTGACTCGGTTACAATGCAGCTGTCCATTCTATGTTGGGTACAGTCGTATCAAATGAGCTGCATTGTGTCCCCTCCCACCGCAATGTTGTAGGTATACAGCTAAAACGAAAAGAACAAAGTATATCTAGATATATCATTTTTTTCATAATATATATATATATTTTTTTCATTTATATATATATATATATATATATATATATATATATATATATATATATATATATATATATATATATATCCATAAATATATATATATATATATATATATATCTGTATATATATATAAATATATACATATATATATTTTTTATTTAATTATATATATATATTCATTCATTCATATATAATATATATATATATATATATATATATATATATACAGAGCTTTTTTTCTCAGAAAATAGGTACAGGAACTCAACCACGACCCGTTCATCTTTCACAAACAGTAGGAGGGTCTTAAAGGGGCATTAAATACCAGAATTGCATTACATACAGAGTGCAGAGTTCAGGGGGTTACAAAGTTGTCACTTGTAAACAAAGAAACCAGACTTCTGTGTTTACAAGTGATTGTGGTGAGCGGGGACCAAAGGGTCTGAGCCAGAGGTGGTGGAACTGAGTTCCCCCTGAAAAAAAGCCCTGTATATATATATATATATATATATATATAGATATATATATATAGATAGATAGATAGATAGATAGATAGATAGATAGATAGATAGATAGATAGATAGATAATTATTTTCATAATATATATATATATATATATATATATATATATATATATTTATTTATATATATATATATATATATATATATCATTTTTTCATATATATATATATATATATATATATATATATATATATATATATATATATATATATAGAGAGAGAGAGAGAGAGATATATAGATAGATATATATATATTATTTTTTTATTTTCACAAAAATAGTTACAAAAAAAAAAAATAGTACAAACTAATATAATAAAGCCAAATTTCCTGGTGGGGACCGCTTTCACACTATTACCTAGTATATAATTATATATATATATATATATATATATATATATATATATATATATATAATTTATTTATTTTTACAAAAAAGTTACAAGAGGATGTGTACAAACTAACATAATAAAGCCAAATTTCCTGGGGCGGACCGATTTCACACTATTACTTAAAAGTATATCATTTTTTTACTTATATGTATATATATATATATATATATATATATATATATATATATATAATTTTTTTATAAAAAAAAAAAGTTACAAGAGGATATGTATATAAAATTGTTTTTTTTTTGTTTTTTTTTTTACAAAAAAATATATATATATATATATAATTGATTTATTTTTATTTTTTTCACGAGGATGTGTACAAACTAATATAAGAAAAGCCAAATTTCCTGGGGCGGACCACTGTCACGCTATTACCTTTAATTTTTTTCATATATATATATATATATATATATATATATATATATATATATATATATATATATATATATAATTGATTTTTTTTTATTTTTTTCACAAAAAAAGTTACAAGAGGATGTGTAGAAACTAATATAATAAAGCCAAATTTCCTGGTGCGGACGATTCTCACACTATTACCTATTACCTATAATTTTGTTTATATATATATGTATTATATATATGTATTATATATGTATATATATATATATATATATATATATATATATGTATATATATATATATCTATATAAATAGATTTTTTTTTTTACAAAAAATATATATATATAATTGATTTTTTTTTTTTCACAAAAAAGTTACAAGAGGATGTGTACAAACTAATATGACAAAGCCAAATTTCCTGGTGCAGACTGCTTTCACACTATTACCTAAAAGTATATATATATATATATAATTTATTTTTATTTTTTTCACAAAAAAAGTTACAGGAGGATATGTACAAACTAATATAACAAAGTCAAATTTCCCACTATTACCTAAAAGTAGATCGTTTTTTCACACATATATATATATATATATATATATATAGAGAGAGATAGATAGATAGATAGAGAGATAGATAATAGATAGATAGAGAGATAGAGATAGATAGATAGATAGATAGATAGATAGATAGATAGATAGATAGATAGATAGATAGATAGATAGATAGATAGATAGAGAGATAGATAGATAGATAGATAGATAGATAGATAGATAGATAGATAGATAGATAGATAGATAGATAGATAGATAGATAGATAGATAGATAGATAGAGAGATAGATAGATAGATAGATAGATAGATAGATAGATAGATAGATAGATCATGTATTTATTTATTTATTTTTCACAAAGAAAGTTACAAGAGGATGTGTACAAACTAATATAATAAAATATTATAAAATAATAAAATAATTGTCAGATATGGCAATTATGTTAACGAAACATTTCAAAGGTTACATATATATATGTATATATATAAAAAATACTGTATATGGCATATCATTTATTTGGGTCCTTATAATGCATACAAGTATTTCAGTATATGAACTGAGCACAAGTTGTCACATGATATATTTAATTACCGGTATTGTATTGCATTGTATTAGATATATATATATATATTATAACTGTGTTTCCCCCGAGAAGACCTAGCGTTATATTCCAGGAGGGCTGCAATATAAGCCCTACCCTGAAAATAAGCCCTAGTTAAAAATGCTTGTAAAATCCTATAATCCACTCTATTACAGGAGTATATAATGTACAATGTGTGTGTTTCTGTAATATAATTGCGGGGAAGAGAGCTCCGACGGGTCACAGAAGCGCAGAGTGGCGCTGTACCGAAGGCATTTGGCACAATTATATTACAGAAACACACACATTGTACATTATTTAATACAGTAAAACCTTGGTTTGAGAGTGACTTGGTTTGAGAGCGTTTTGCAAGACAAGCTATATATTTTAATACATTTTTGCCTTGATATACAAGCGATGTCTTGATATAAGAGTAGCGTCATGTCACAACCGAGTATAAAAGAGAAGAGAGGAGCCTCTAAGTGTAGCAATATGGTTACATATAATGAAGGTACAACATTTAGCAACTTATTGCTACACTTAGAGGCCCCTCTCTTCTCTTTTATATACTGTAAAAAAAAAATGCTTTGGTATACAAGCATGTTTCTGGAACAAATTTTGCTCGCAGTCCTAAGTTTTACTGTACTGAAATAGAGTGGATTTTAGGATTTTACAAGCATTTTAACTCAGGCAGGCAGGGAGAGAGAGGAGGAGAGAAAACATCACATTACATGGTAAGACCTACCCCGAAAATAAGCCCTACTGTGTCTTTTGTTGCCAAAATTAATATATTTTCGGGGGAAACACGGTATGTTATAGTGTATAGCATTAGTTTACAATATATAACTCGTTGTAACAATTTGTATCAGTTGGGCTTTTCCCGTCTGCCTGCTTTTTATAAGGAAGGCCCTCCCATTGCACCTCTGCTCTGCTCTCGGAGCTCTGTCAGTATAACTTCTCTATTGCTTATGCTAACATCTTGTTTTCCTAAGCCCCCCCCCCCATATGTTTTTGCAACTTGGAACATTCCAACAAGCTAGGTAGCTTATGCTAACATCTTGTTTTCCTGAGGCCCCTCCCTCCCCCCCATATGTTTTTGCAACTTGGAACATTCCAACGGGCTAGGTAGCTTATGCTAACATCTTGTTTTCCTGAGGCCCCTCCCTCCCCCCCATATGTTTTTGCAACTTGGAACATTCCAACAGGCTAGGTAGGGATTGGATGGAAATGGCAAGTGCTCTCACCAATCACAGCTCAGCTTATCTGCGAAAAAAATCTGAGATTTGTGCTGAGTCAACACAGCAGATTGGTTAATGTTACAGCTGCTGTTTAAAGAGCTACATGGGCACATTTTTTTTCTTTTTAGGATATTCTTAAATTAGTTCGGACATTAATCCTTCCCGTGTTCCTGCGACTCCACGTAGACTCGTCGCTCTAAATACATTCTAGCAAAAAATAGAATTATTTGCTCCAGAGTTCCCAGTAAAGCAAGAAGGGGGTGAAAATGTTGATGGGAAGCTTGACGTTATAGTTTCTGAAATAAATAAATAATGCAAAGCTCCCAACTGTCCCTGATTTGGAGCAATGTCCCTCTGTCCCTCATTCCTCCTCATTTGTCCCTCATTTTGGTCTGATCTATAAAGTTGTATAAAAAAAATGCACTTTTATTTATCGATCAAAAAGTGTTTTCCAGCGCGAAACCTTTCATCTGATTTCTAAATGGCTGCATTTGTAAATTCCAAAAGCCGATATAAAGGAATAGTAGTGGTAAAAAAATAAAATAAAAAAAGCACTTGTTGGTTTAACCAATCTTGTTATTCTGTACAATTCTCCTTTAAGGGGGTGTGGCAAGGGGTGTGTCCTATGCCTGCATACTTTTGCTGATAGGTGTCCCTCATTCCCATCTCAAAAAGTTGAGGTATGTAGATACTTAAATCGCCCCGATCGCCTCTTCTATCTTTGAGGGACTCTATAAGTGGAGATCCCTGTGCTGAGTTCCCGGGTCTGCACACCCGCTGTGCCCATTATGAGGGGTTCCCACCATCCCAGTGCTGAGTTCCCGGGTCTGTACACCTGCTGTGCCCATTATGAGGGGTTCTCACCATCCCTGTGCTGAGTTCCCGGGTCTGTACACCTGATGTGCCCATTATGAGGGGTTCCCACCATCCCTGTGCTGAGTTCCCGGGTCTGTACACCTGATGTGCCCATTATGAGGGGTTCCCACCATCCCTGTGCTGAGGTCCCGGGTCTGTACACCTGCTGTGCCCATTATGAGGGGCTCTCACCATCCCTGTGCTGAGTTACCGGGTCTGTACACCTGCTGTGTCTATTAAGAGGGATTCCCACCATCCCTGTGCTGAGTTCCCGGGTCTGTACACCTGCTGTGCCCATTATGAGGGGTTCCCACCATCCCTGTGCTGAGTTCCCGGGTCTATACACCTGCTGTGCCCATTATGAGAGGTTCCCATGATCCTTGCTGCATTTTATTGTAGATGGTGGAGAATGCGGGCACCACAGTTAGCACTAATGCCTTGCAGCACTGGGGTCCTCAGTTTAAATCATGGTCAGGATCCCTGCTGTGCCCATTACGAGGGGTTCCCACCATCCCTGTGCTGATTTCCGGGGTCTGTACACCTGCTTTGCCCATTTTGAGGGGTTCTCACCATCCCTGTGCTGAGTTCCCGGGTCTGTACACCTGCTGTGCCCATTATGAGGGGTTCCCACTATCCCTGTGCTGAGTTCCCGGGTCTGTACACCCGCTGTGCCCATTATGAGGGGTTCCCACCATCTCTGTGCTGAGTTCCCAGGTCTGTACACCTGCTGTGCCCATTATGAGGGGTTCCCACCATCCCTGTGCTGAGTTCCTGGGTCTGTACACCCGCTGTGCCCATTATGAGGGGTTCCCACCATCTCTGTGCTGAGTTCCCAGGTCTGTACACCTGCTGTGCCCAATATGAGGGGTTCCCACCATCCCTGTGCTGAGTTCCTGGGTCTGTACACCTGCTGTGCCCATTATGAGGGGTTCCCACCATCCCTGTGCTGAGTTCCCAGGTCTGTACACCCGCTGTGCCCATTACGAGGGGTTCCCACCATCCCTGTGCTGAGTTCCCGGGTCTGTACACCTGCTGTGCCCATTATGAGGGGTTCCCACCATCCCTGTGCTGAGTTCCCGGGTCTGTACACCTGCTGTGCCCATTATGAGAGGTTCCCATGATCCTTGCTGCATTTTATTGTAGATGGTGGAGAATGCGGGCAACACAGTAACCACCACTATTCCTTTAGATTGGCTTTTAGAATTTACAAATGCAGAAATCAGATGAAAGGTTTCGCGATGGAAAATACTTTTTGATAGATAAAAAGTGCATTTTATATACGACTATATAGATCAGACCAACATGAGGGACACATGAGGGGGAAAGAGGGGCAGAGGGACATTGCTCCAAATCAGGGACAGTCCCTCGAAATCAGGGACAGTTGGGAGCTGTGGACTTCTAAGTTGACATTGGTGGTTTGGTTCCCATTTTTCGTTGGATGTTTATACGTTTTGTTGGAATTGTTTGCTGTTTGGGTGGCTCTGTTGAATTGGGAGTTGATCACTATGGGGACACCAGCCAACGTCATTGTGCTGGGGGAGGGGTTTACGTTTCAGTGGCTTTTTCTGGGTCAGTAAACGACTAAACTATATCCTTGCAGATAACTGGACAGTAAAGTCAATCGTGTATTGCAAATATCTTCCCATATTGTGGCCTTTGCTTGAACCATCTCCCCATCTTGTCAGATTTTCTTAGTCTCCATGGAGGTCCTTTGAACATCTTCTGTGTTGTAATTTAGCTGTACTGGTCCTTTAAAATCCCAAAGGATTTCCTTTATTATGTTCTAGAATCTAGATTAATTGTTTACCTCTTAGAATTATTGCAGGGTCTACCTTGGACTAGTGGAATCTCCAAGCTTTTGTTTCTTGAACTTACCTAACCTCAACAATGAACCTTTTCCCCTAGATCAGTGGTCTCCAAACTGCCACTATTCCTCCCACTAATACCAGCAACGGGCCACTATTCCTCCCACTAATACCAGCAATGGGCCACTATTCCTCCCACTAATACCAGCAACGGGCCACTATTCCTCCACTAATACCAGGAACGGGCCACTATTCCTCTCACTAATACCAGCAATGGGCCACTATTCCTCCCAGTGATACCAGCAATGGGCCACTATTCCTCTCACTAATACCAGCAACGGGCCACTATTCCTCCCACTAATTCCAGCAATGGGCCACTATTCCTCCCACTGTTACCAGCAACGGGCCACTATTCCTCCCACTAATTCCAGCAATGGGCCACTATTCCTCCCACTAATACCAGCAATGGGCCACTATTCCTCCCACTAATACCAGCAATGGGCCACTATTCCTCCCACTGATACCAGCAATGAGCCACTATTCCTCCCACTGATACCAGCAATGGGCCACTATTACTTCCACTGATACCAGCAATGGGCCACTATTCCTCACACTAATACCAGCAATGGGCCACTATTCCTCCCACTGATACCAACAATGGGGAATTATTCCTCCCACTGATACCAATGATGGGGCGCTATTCCTCCCACTGATGGGCCACTATTCCTCTCACTAATACCAGCAATGGGCCACTATTTCTCCCACTAATACCAGCAATGGGCCACTATTCCTCCCACTAAAACCAGCAATGGGCCACTATTCCTCCCACTGATACCGACAATGGGGAATTATTCCTCCCACTGATGGCAACAATGGGGCATTATTCCTCCCACTGATGGGGCACTATTCCTCCCACTGATGGGGCACTATTCCTCCCACTAATACCAATGATGGGGCACTATTCCTCCCACTGATACCAATGATGGGGCACTATTCCTCCCACTGATGGGGCACTATTCCTCCCACTAATACCAATGATGGGGCACTATTCCTCCCACTGATACCAATGATGGGGCACTATTCCTCCCACTGATGGGGCACTATTCCTCCCACTAATACCAATGATGGGGCACTATTCCTCCCACTGACACCAATGATGGGACACTATTTCTCCAACTGATACCAATGATGGGACACTATTCCTCCCACTGACACCAATGATGGGACACTATTCCTCCCACTGACACCAATGATGCGGCGCTATTCCTCCTCTCACTGATCACCAAGCCTGAGGCATTGTTTGCTCTCAATGACACCGGGATATTTTCTACTCCTAGTGGCTACTGTCGCCCCCCCCACCCCAAAAAAAGTCTGATGGACAGTAAACTGGCACTTTATTTAGAACGTTTGGAGACCCCTTTTCTAGATAATATCTGTCTTATCCACAAGCTGAATTTCTTGAACCATATTCTGGAATTGGCATAAACAGTTACAGGTTAGAACATGGCGGCCAGAGGGCGGGGGACACAGAAAATTGAAATTAGGAGGAGGCAGCCAGTAGTGACACACACTGGCGCAAAATTTCGCCCCCCTAAATGTTGCGCCCGGGGCCACGGCCCCCTCTGCACCCCCCATGCTACACCACTGCCTGTGAGAACCATTATTAATATATGGCAGCGATGGTGAACCTTGGCACCCCAGATGTTTTGGAACTATATTTCCCATGTTGCTCGTGCACTCTGCAGTGTAGTTGGGCATCATGTGAAATGTAGTTTCAAAACATCTGGGGTGCCAAGGTTCACCATCACTGCCATATATTAATAATGGTTCTCACTGGCAGTGGCGTAGCGTGGGGGGTGCGGAGGGGCCCGTGGCCCCCGGGCGTAACATTTAGGGGGGCGAAATTTCACGTCAGTGTGTTACTACTGGCTGCCTCCTCCTAATTTTAATTTCCTGTGTCCCCCGCGCTCTGGCCGCCATCTTCGGAAGTGAAGGCAAATCTCTCCAGTTCCTGTCTATGGTATCAGAACAGGAAGTGAAATCTCTCCACTTCCTGTCTATGGTGTCAGAACAGGAAGTGAAGGTGAATTATCCGATGGGGACACAAGCAGTAAGACAGATAAAAAAAAAACAAGGCTACAGTTCCACTTTAATTCACAACATAAAGAGAGGAAGGATCTCCCTATTTCTCCATTTCCTGTCTATGGTGTCAGAACAGGAAGTAAAGGGAAATCTCTCCAGTTCCTGTCTATGGTATCAGAACAGGAAGTGAAATCTCTCTACTTCCTGTCTATGGTGTCAGAACAGAAGGTGAGGGAAAATCTCCCACTTCCTGTCTATGGTGTCAGAACAGGAGGTGAGGGAAAATCTCTCCACTTCCTGTCTATGGTGTCAGAACAGAAGGTGAGGGAAAAGCTCTCCACTTCCTGTTTATGGTGTCAGAGAAGGAAGTGAAGAGAATATTCTCCACTTCCTGTATAGGGTATCAGAACAGGAAGTGAAGGTGAGTTATCCGATGGGGACACAGGCAGTAAGACAGATTAAAAAAAAACAAGGCCACAGTTCCACTTCAATTCACAACATAAAGAGACGAAGGACCTCCCCATTTCTCCATTTCCTGTCTAAGGTGTCAAAACAGGAAGTGAAGGGAAATCTCTCCAGTTCCTGTCTATGGTATCAGAACAGGAAGTGAAATCTCTCCACTTCCTGTCTATGGTGTCAGAACAGGAAGTGAAATCTCTCCACTTCCTGTCTATGGTGTCTGAACAGGAAGTGAAGGTGAATTCTCGAACGGGCACACAGGCAGTAAGGAAGCTGTTAGGATTTTATCGCCCTCACTTCCTGTCCAGGTGACAAACAGAAGAGGAAGATTAATCTTCTCTTTGGGGCCACAGTTGGAAAGATGTTCGAACCCTCCCATGTTATGTCTAAAGTGTAAAAGAAAAAGGTTTTGGCTAGAGTTGGGCTTTAGGTGTCTTTTGCACATAAGAGGAAGAACTTCGGTTTTGTCAGATTCGTTTAAATAAATCAAACCGATTTTTTGGCGTCGAGCAGATAAATTGATGTGTCTGTATCTGGTGGGAGGGGCTTGCCGATCTCTCGCAGCTTACCTTATGCAAGTCTATATACATGAAATCCGAGCACAATGATACAGTATATATATATATATGTGTATATATAGAGAGAGGGATTATATAGCATGATGAAATTGGCGCTCCACCGATATTTGACATTCCAGGGGGGGGCGGTAAAAATAGCGCGGGCTCTAAGGTTACAAAACTGAATTCCCAACGCAGGAGACAGGCTCGCGGCGTGTCACATTTCAGTACAGTATGTGCCGCTCATAAAGCTTCCTTCCACTGTGACCCTCCGACCGGCTCCACCTTCTATGAACCGAGATTGCCGGTGGATTTGCTGATACGTGGAAAATATGGCCACACACTGTGCAATCTGATTGTACAATTGGCTTCAGACTTATCAGTGTGTATGAGATCGGCAGTCCTTTCGTGCTACATAATTGCCGGCATTAAAACAAAGTTTTAACGTTACATCATCATCATTCATCCTCATAAATCCCCCCAAGAACCCCCAAACCCCCTCCACCTAAACCCCCCCCCATCCCCCATCGCCCCCTTGTTCAAGCTGCCATTTGGTTCTCGGCTCCTCTTCATAGACAGTGGGGTAAGGGACCCAGATGCGGCCCTTTGCTTACCTGTATCCGGCCCTTGAGGCTCTTTCTACTGACACCAACAACGAGGCATAACTCCTCCCACTGACACCAACAACGAGGCATAACTCCTCCCACTGACACCAACAACAAGGCATAACTCCTCCCGCTGACACCAACAGCGAGGCATAAGTCCTCCCACTGACACCAACAACAAGGCATAACTCCTCCCGCTGACACCAACAGCGAGGCATAACTCCTCCCACTGACACCAACAACGAGGCATAACTCCTCCCACTGACACCAACAACAAGGCATAGCTCCTCCCACCGACACCAACAATGAGGCATAACTCCTCCCACTGACACCAACAACGGGGCATAACTCCTCCCACTGACACCAACAACGAGGCATAACTCCTCCCACTGACACCAACAATGAGGCAAAAATCCTCCCACTGACACCAACAACAAGGCATAACTCCTCCCACTGACACCAACAACGACGCATAACTCCTCCCACTGACACCAACAATGAGGCATAACTCCTCCCACTGACACTAACAACGAGGCATTTCTCCTCCCACTGACACAAACAACGAAGCATAACTCCTCCCACTCACACCAACAATGAGGCATAAATCCTCCCACTGACACCAACAATGAGGCATGACTCCTCCCACTGACACCAACAACAAGGCATAACTCCTCCCGCTGACACCAACAATGAGGCATAACTCCTCCCACTGACACCAACAATGAGGCATGACTCCTCCCACTGACACCAACAATGAGGCATAAATCCTCCCACTGACACCAACAATGAGGCATAACTCCTCCCACTGACACCAACAACGAGGCATTTCTCCTCCCACTGACACAAACAACGAAGAAATAACTCCTCCCACTCACACCAACAATGAGGCATAAATCCTCCCACTGACACCAACAATGAGGCATAACTCCTCCCACTGACACCAATGATGAGGCATAATTCCTCCCACTGACACCAACAATGAGGCATAACTCCTCCCACTGACACCAACAATGAGGCATAACTCCTCCCACTGACACCAATAATGGGGCATAACTCCTCCCACTGACACCAACAATGGGGCATAATCCTCCCACTGACACCAACTAGTTCTACCCCTAATACCAAAGACTGGGCATTGTTTTCTCCCCCCTAAAGTCTGAAGGACAGTAAATTTTAGTGCTAAATACAAGTGTGTACTGGAGTGACACCGAGTGACACCAGAACAAGCTTCATTCATTGGTGGATGAAGATCCAAATCCCAAATCTCAAATATCCCAAACTCCTGGCACAGGGACTGGGAGAGGACAGAATGTTAATCCGCGGTACTGACAGTTCGGTGAGGTCCAATTTCTTGGCACAGAGTTCTTGGCATTGAGAGCCCATCGAAATCCTACCGCACCTCCAAGTGTCCCGATGTTACAAAGTGTTCCTAACACTAAACCTGACCCCTAAAATAACACCTTTACTCCTAACCCCGCCTCCAACAAGATTTAACCTAACCCAAAAACCTAACCCCCTAATACCTGACACTAAGACCTAACCCCCTAATACCTGACACTAAGACCTAACCCCCTAATGTCCGAAACTAAGCTCTAACCCAAAAACCTAACCCCCGAAATACCTGACACTAAGACCTAACCCCCTAATGCCCGACACTAAGCCCTAACTCAAAAACCTAACCCCCCTAATACCTGTCACTAAGCCCTAACCCCCTAATGCCCGACACTAAGCCCTAACCCAATAGCCTAACCCCCTAATACCTGACACTAAGCTCTAACGCAAAAACCTAACCCCCCCCCCAATACCTGTCACTAAGCCCTAACCCCCGAATGCCTGACACTAAGCCCTAACCCAAAAACCTAACCTCCTAATACCTGACACTAAGCCTTAACCGAAAAACCAAACCCCCTTATATCTTATACTAAGCCTTAACCAAAAAACCTAACCTCCTAATACCTGTCACTAAGCCCTAACCCCCTAATTCCTGACAGTAAGCCTTAACCCAAAAACCTAATACCTTACACTAAGCCCTAACCTCCTAATACTTGACACTAAGCCTTAAGCCAAAAACGTAACCACCTAAAACCTGACACTAAGCCTAAATCCCCTAATGCCTAACACTAAGCCTTAACCCATAAACCTAACCCCCTATTGCCTGACACTAAGCCCTAACCCCTTAATACCTGACACTAAGCTTTAACCCAAAAACCTAACCCCCTAATCTGACACTAAGCCCTAACCCCCTAATGCCTGACACTAAGCCCTAACCCCCTAATGCCTGACACTAAGCCCTAACCCCCTAATGCCTGACACTAAGCCTTAACCCATAAACCTAACCCCCTAATACCTGACACTAAGCCCTAACCCCTTAATACCAGACACTAAGCCTTAACCCAAAAACCGAATCCCCTATTACCCCTAACCCAAAAACCTAGCCTCTTAATACCTGTCAATAGGCCCTAACCCCCTAATGCCTGCCACTAAGCCGTAACCCATAAACCTAACCCCCTAATACCTGACACTAAGCCCTAACCCCTTAATACCTGACACTAAGCCTTAACCCAAAAACCTAATCCCCTATTACCCCTAACCCAAAAACCTAGCCTCTTAATACCTGTCACTAAGCCCTAACCCCCTAATGCCTGACACTAAGCCTTAACCCATAAACCTAACTCCCCAATACCTGACACTAAGCCTTAACCCATAAACCTAACCCCCTAATACCTGACACTAAGCCCTAACCCCTTAATACCTGACACTAAGCCTTAACCCAAAAACCTAATCCCCTATTACCCCTAAGCCAAAAACCTAGCTTCCTAATACCTGTCACTAAGCCCTAACCCCCTAATGCCTGACACTAAGCCTTAACCCATAAACCTAACTCCCCAATTTCGTGACACTAAGCCTTAACCCATAAACCTAACTCCCCAATTTCGTGACACTAAGCCTTAACCCATAAACCTAACTCCCCAATTGCGTGACACTAAGCCTTAACCGAAAAACCTATATACTGAATATAATGGGGGTCTACTTATTCTCTACTTTTATCATTTAATTTCCTATGATAGTCAGCGCCATCTAGTGGCCACAATGTAGTATTTTTATTGAAATACCTCAATCCAGAAAAATACCACATTGTGGCCAGTAGATGGAGCTGTCGATCACATGATATCACTCTATTAAGCGAAAAATGGTCAGAATTCATCACATTCTGACCGTATTGTTTCTCAATACAGTGATTTCCTATGATCATCGGCACCATCTAGTGGCCACAATGTGATAATTTCCCTGATTGAGGTATTGCAAGAAAAATACTGCATTGTGGCCACTAGATGGCGCTGGCTTTCACGGGACATGAACGCATGTAGTAAAGTATGCTCGGAATTCATCACGGCTGGCTGAGTGCTCGTTACATTCGTCCAATGAATTTGTTATGAATTGACCCCCATGTATGGCCCCCGGGTGATGTCAGGGGCCACACTTCTGGCCTCCTATATCTCATAATGTCGTAATTTTATTGGGAATACCCACCTCACCCAGGATTAGAATGAGCCACGCCAAGTCCTCACAGCTCTGTGACCTAACATACCGCCACCCTGCTGTCAGAGCCGAGAACTACTATATCCTCTCCTGTCTGCACAAATTCCTCATCTTCACCCGGGAGTCTGCCTCCAGCCTCTCCTGGACTGAAACGGCTTACTCTGATCTCACCGCACACTGTGAGCTTCTCTCCATGTGTATTAGAAGCTGCAGCAAATCAGAGAGAGCCTTCATTTCCTGGTTGGCGGACGTCCAGTATCATCTAGTTCTTTTCTCTCCAGCATGACTGTCCCTGGCCCCTCCCCTTCCATTTATTGGATTTCAGTTCTGTCAATCATGGAGGCTCAGCATCACATGTGGGAGGCCTGCGTGCACTTCTCCAGACTGACACCCAACCAATCAAGGCATTGTGGTGTTTGCATAACTCCTCCCACCATACCGCCCAACTTTTTGAGATGGGAACCTAGCGGCAAAAGTATGTAGGCATGGACACACCCCCTGCCACACCCCCTTAAAGGAGAAATATACAAAAAAAAAAGGATAACTTAAACCCACAAGTGCTTTTTTTTAAACCAGTTCTACTCTTTTATACTGGCTTTTGAAATTTACTAATGCAACTATTTTCTTATTATGTGAATAGTATTATTATTATTATTATTATTATTATTATTATTATTATTATTATTAGTATTATTATTATTATTATTATTATTATTATTATTATTATTATATTAATATTATTATTATTATTATTATTATTATTATTATTATTATTATATTATTAATAATATTATTATTATTAATAATATTATTATTACTATTATTATTATTATTATTATTATTATTATTATTATTAATATTATTATTAGTATTATTATTATTATTATTAATAATATTATTATTAATATTATTATTATTATTATTATTAATACTATTATTATTATTATTATTATTATTATTATTATTAATACTATTATTATTATATTAATATTATTATTATTATTATTATTAATAATATTATTATTATTAATAATATTATTATTACTATTATTATTATTATTATTATTAATATTATTATTATTATTATTATTATTATTATTAATATTATTATTATTAATACTATTATTATTATTATTATTATTATTATTATTTTTTAGGAATTATGTAATGCCAACAGATTGGGCAGAGTTTTAAAATATAAAGAGAGACAGTACAGCTACAAGAAGCACATCAATGGGTCTAAAATAAGATATGTAATAAAAACGGGAAGATTTTTATTTAAAAAAAAAAAAAAAAAAATTATTAGAGAGGAAGGGATGAAGCAGAGCAAACAAAATGAGGATGATTAAACTTGGAGGAAATGCAACTGATACTTTGTAACTATTTTCTAATTATTTGAATATTATTATTATTATTATTATACTTATTATAATTATTTGAATATTATTATTATTATGATTACAATACAAGAAGCACAGAGAGCCAGTAATGACATCACAGGGTCTAAAATAAGATATGTGATGAAAATTATTTTTATTTAAAAATCTAATTAATGAGAGGGGGGGGGGGGGGGGAGGAAGCAGAGGAAACAAAATGAGGATGATTAACCTTCAGCTCGCATGAAATTCAACTGATGGCTTGTAACTATTTTCTTATTATTTGAATAATATTCTTATTATTTTTTTTATTTTAATATTTGTATTATTATGAATATTATTATAATAATTAATATTATTATTGAATTATTATTGTTGTTATTATTAATAATATTTTTATTATTATGATGATTAATAATAATATTATTATTAATATTAATACTATTATTATTATTATAATTAGGAATTTATATAGTGCCAACAGCTACAATGCAATACAAGAAGCATAGAGACCCAGTGATGACATCACTGGGTCTAAAATAAAATATGTAATGGGAAGAATTTTATTTAAAAAAAAGGAAGCAAAGGAAACAAAAGGAGGATGATTAAACTTGAGCTTGCAGGAAATATGACTGATACTTTGTAACTATTTTCTAATTATTTTAATATTATTATTATTATTATTATTATTATTATGATAATTATTATTATTATGATTATTATTATGATTTTTATTAATACTATTAGTATTATATTTATTATTACTATTATTATTATTATTATTATTAATATTATAATAATAATAATAATAATAATAATAATAATATTGTTAATATTATTATTACTATTCAGGATTTATATAATGCCACCAGCTTGGCCAGAGCTTTAAAACATATATAGAGAGACAGTTCAGCTACAATATAAGAAGCACAGAGACCCAGATATGATGTCACTGGGTCTGAAATAAGATACTTTGGGCTAACAGAGCAAGTACGCTGGCGTATCTACTGATACGCCGGCGTACTTTCAAATTTCCCGCGTCGTATCGTTGTCTTGAATCCTCAAAACAAGATACAACGGTTTCTGGGTTCGATCCGACAGGCGTACGGCTTTGTACGCCTTTGGATCTAAGATGCAATACTTCGGCGTCCGCTGGGTGGCGTTCACGTCGTTTTCCGCGTCGGGTATGCAAATTAGCGATTTACGATGATCCACGAACATACGCGCGGCTGTCGCATTTTCTAACGTCGTCTGTAGTCGGCTTTTTCCGGCGTATAGTTAAAGCTGGTATTTTGCGGCGTATACAAAGAATTGGCATGTTAAGTATGGCTGTCGTTCCCGCGTCAAAATTTTAATTTTTTTTTTGCGTAAGTCGTCCGTGAATAGGGATGGACGTAAGTCACGTCTAAGTTCAAATAATGACGTCGTTGCGATGTCATTTCGCGCAAAGCACGGCGGGAAATTTTCGAAACGGAGCATGCGCAGTTCAATCGGCGCGGGGACGCGCTTCATTTCAATGAATCACGCCCCCTACCCGCCAATTTGAATTACGCGCCGAGAGATACACTACGCCGCCGTAACTTACGGCGCAAAATCTTCCTGGATTCGACTTAAAGCCAGGTAAGATACGGCGGCGTAGCATATCTCTGATACGCTGCGCCTATCTAAATGTATGTGAATCTGCCCCTTTGTAACTATTTTCTATCTATTTGAATATTATTATTATTATTAATGCTATTATTATTATTATTATTATTATTATTATTAATGCTATTATTATTATTATTATTATTATTATTATTATTAATGCTATTATTATTATTATCATTATTATTCAGGATTTATATTATAATAATAATATTATTAATATTATTATTATTATTATTATTCAGGATTTATATAATGCCAACAGCTTGGGCAGCGCTTTAAAATATAAAGGGAGACAGTTCAGCTACAATATAATACAAGAAGCACAGATGCCCAGAGATGACATCACTGGGTCTAAAATAATATATGCCATGAATACAGGAAGATTTTTATTAAAAAAATAAAAATAAAATGAATGAGAGGGGGAGGGAGGAAACAAAACAAGGACGATTAAACAAATGCAACTGATACTTTGTAACTATTTTAGAATTATTTGAATATTATTATTATTATTATTATTATTATTATTAATAATATTATTATGATTTTTATCATTATTATTTATACTATTATTAGTATTATTATTATAATTATTATTCAGGATTTATATAATGCCAACAGCTTGGGCAGCGCTTTAAAATATAAAGGGAGACAGTCCAGCTACAATACAATACACGAGGGTTAGGAGGGCCCTGTTCACAAGAGCTTACAATCTAATCCTAATTAGTCTCCCTTTAGACAGGTGAAGGAGACAGGGGTAGTAAAAAATGGTGAAGGGGAGAGACGGGGGGGGGGGGGGGGGGGGGGGGGTTGTCTAAATATAAACCAAGAAAAAAAAAATCACAGCGGCAGCACCAGGTAAAACCATTGCGGAGTTGCACTTTAAATAAAGCGGGTGGCCCCTCGGCGTACCTTTATAAGGCGCGCTGGGTCGGTCAGGCCGGGCAAGAGTCTCCGCTGACTCCAGTAAAAAAAAAACCTTGCCCTGCCCTCCATTGCTCTCAGGCCAAACGACGAGCCCCGTGGCCAAGAAAGGCCTTTTTTTCGGGTGGCAGATGGGAGATGTGTTGAGTGGCGCTGGCGTGCATACCGCCCCGCCGCCTCTGCTCTGCTTAGGTTACAGGCTGAAATGCACCATCAGGGAAAAAGGGCTCCTCTCCGCATGGCTACACATGGTCTGAGCTCCCGAAAAAGAACCCTCCGGCTTAGAGGGAGCTGAGATCTCCTCTCCCCGAGCCGAACTGGCCGTACCTTCCAGGGGCGGCCAAAAATAGACCCTTTAATAAGGTCCCTGACTGTAACCTGGCCTCTCCCTAGGGTCCGCCCCTGCTTATTCTAGAAGACCAGAACCAAGTCATTCTATGGACCAGATGGAAATGCCTTTTAAAGGCTTAGTCCACCCAAATCTAACTTTTCAGAGCTTCTGCAATGTTTCCTCTGTCTCTCACTAGGAGTTCCCACCATCCCTGTGCTGAGTTCCCGGGTCTGTACACCTGCTGTGCCCATTATGAGGGGTTCCCACCATCCTTGTGCTGAGTTCCTGGGTCTGTACACCTGCTGTGCCCATTATGAGGGGTTCCCACCATCCCTGTGCTGAGTTCCCGGGTCTTTACACCCACTGTGCCCATTATGAGGGGTTCCCACTATCCCTGTGCGGAGGTCCCGGGTCTGTACACCTGCTGTGCCCATTATGAGGGGTTCCCACCATCCCTGTGCCGAGTTCCCGGGTCTGTATACCCGCTGTGCCCATTATGAGGGGTTCCCACCATCCCTGTGCTGAGTTCCCGGGTCTGTATACCCGCTGTGCCCATTATGAGGGGTTCCCACCATCCCTGTGCTGAGTTCCTGGATCTGTACACCTGCTGTGCCCATTATGAGGGGTTCCCACCATCCCTGTGCTGAGTTCCCGGGTCTGTACACCCGCTGTGCCCATTATAAGAGGTTCCCACCATCCCTGTTCTGAGGTCCCGGGTCTGTACAACTGCTGTGCCCATTATGAGGGGTTCCCACCATCCCTGTGCTGAGTTCCCGGGTCTGTACACCCGCTGTGCCCATTATAAGAGGTTCCCACCATCCCTGTTCTGAGGTCCCGGGTCTGTACAACTGCTGTGCCCATTATGAGGGGTTCCCCCCATCCCTGTGCTAAGGTCCCGGGTCTGTACACCTGCTGTGCCCATTATGAGGGGTTCCCACCATCCCTGTGCTGAGTTCCCGGGTCTGTACACCTGCTGTGCCCATTATGAGGGGTTCCCACCATCCCTGTGCTGAGTTCCCGGGTCTGTACACCTGCTGTGCCCATTATGAGGGGTTCCCACCATCCCTGTGCTGAGGTCCCGGGTCTGTACACCTGTGTAAACCTGCACAGTGGCAGTATATATTGGGCCAGGTTATGTCCTTTACAAAACAGAGGAAAACTTGATCTAGCATAAAATTTACAGAAAATGCTTAAACCTGATTTCAAAGCTCTGCCAACAATCTTGCTTGGATGGGTAAAAACAAAGGTAATAAAAAAACGTAAAAAAAAAAAATTACCTTTGGTGCAGAAAACGCTGCTCGGCGCTCCTTCCAGTGCTGACTACACGGATAAGCCTTGGCACTTGGCCATGTGATCTCTTCTGACGAATAGGAGGAGCCGGTGTGAACTTGCTTCTCCCAATATCACAGAGCCGAAATTTGGTTTTATCATGTAAGCAGCACCGGAGAGAGCCTGCCGCGGCCTTTTCTCCCGAAAAAGAGTAAATATCTCATCCCTGCTTTTGCTCTGAGTTTATCTATCGCAGCAGGATCGTTCGCATCACTGGAAGATCATTTCTTATATTTTATATGCATTTTTATTTCTTTTTTTACGTCCATATAACTGCACTAAAACAATTCTCTTTGTTCTCCCCCTCCTCCCTTCTTTTTCCCCTTTTTTATCTTTTTCCCTAGTTAGCTGCCCAAGTCCTGGAAGATAAAGGTGTGGGCTTTGGGTTGGTGGACTCCGAACATGACGCTGCCGTAGCCAAGAAGCTAGGTAAGAAAAAAGTAAATCAATCTGCCTACCGATGTTAGATGTATTTATTGGCGAGCCAGCCAGCCGTTCTACTCCCTATGGCATGGGTCTTCAAACTACGGCCCTCCAGTTGTTCATGAACTACAATTCCCATCATGCCTAGTCATGTCTGTGAATTTCAGAGTTTTACAATGCCTCATGGGACGTGTAGTTCTGCAACCAGTGGCGGCTGGTGCTCCAAATTTTTGGGGGGGGCGCAAACGAAAAAAACAAAAAAATTGCAGCCTCACTGTGCCCATCAAATGCAGCCACTGTGCCATCAATTGTCACCACTGTGCTTAAAAAAAAAAAAAAACATTGAAATCCATGTGTCCAGCGCCCCTAATGGAGCAGCCACGTATTCACGTATAATCGAATATTTCTATAAAGAGGGAGGAGTTGTGCTAGTAGGGCTGATTGGGGGAAATTTGTGCTAGTTGGGGGGGGATTTGTGCTGGGAGTGGGGGTTTTGGAGGTGGTGGAGAGGATTTATGTTTGAGTGGTAGAGGATTTGTGCTAAGAGGGGGGATCTGTTCCATTGACAACCATTCTAAAAAGGGGGTTCCCTTACTTTGGGCAGGTTTGCACTTAAGGAAGTTAAGGGGAGTCTCCGCAAAGAACACGGTCCAAAAGAAAACCCTATTGGGTTTATATCCATGCCTACTCTATCCAAAACACAAAACAGTTCCTTAGGGACTTAGGAGTCTCTTTAAATAATAGATGTGGGTCTCATGGGTTCTGGAACCCCCCCCCCCCCCCATTGTCACATAGACCTAGAGATGGCTCGTTTCT
Source organism: Rana temporaria (assembly GCF_905171775.1). NCBI lineage: Eukaryota > Metazoa > Chordata > Amphibia > Anura > Ranidae > Rana > Rana temporaria. Next base: position 111,536,779 of record NC_053501.1, read on the forward strand.
ATAGATACATGGTAAATGGATGGATGTATACTTGGCCCGTAATTAACTAGGGGGTCAAAAACTCATCTTCCAATGGGACCTTTTAACAACTCTGTCTACCTCTTAGCTACATTTTAAATATTAGCAGGCATTCTCTAAAGTCACCACTGGGGGGCAGGCAAGCTTTAGGCTGCAAAGTTATTAGGAGCTTTGGACTAACTTTGTCCACAAACTATTTATCAATAATCATCAGTTTTACAAGTGGGATCCCCATGCAGCCCCAAATCGCTGTCAGTTCCAAGCAAACATATATGGCTGTATCAATGTTCCAGAAAGCAGAATGTTTTGAGTTTAAAATGAAACCTTTTATTGGCTAACTTAGGTTATTAAAGATGCAGGCTTACATCTTGATTAATGTACGTCAGCCAATGTAAGCTTTCACCTAAACTTCATACTTCCTCCTCGCTTTCCTTCTTTCAGTTCTTTCCATACTTCTTTTTATCCAAACCTTCCCACCTTTCTTTCTCCCCAGGGCTCTTTTTTTGCTCCCTTTGTTTCTTTTCTTCCAGCCCTCCTTCCTTTCCTTTCTTCCTTCTCTCTATTTTTTCTTCTTTCCTTTCTGTATTTACCTTCCTTCTATCCTCCCCCTCTTTTCTGCTTTCTTCTTCCCTACCTTTCTTTCCTCCCTTCATTTCCCTTTTTCCTTCCCTCCTTTCTATCCTTCTTCTATTCTTTTCTACCTTCTGCCTCTCTTTTCCTTTATTCCTTCCTTCCCTCCTTTCCTTCTTTATTCACCTTTTTTTCCTTTCCTCTCTTCATTCCTCCCTTTTTTCTTCCTTGCTTCTATTCCTCCCTTCCTTCTTTAATTTCCTTTCTTCATTCCTTTTTTTCTTCCATTTGTTACCTTCCTTTTCCTTAGTTCCATCTTTTCCTTCCTCCTCTCTATTCCTTCCTTCCACCCTTCTCTTCTCCCCTTCCTCCTTTTTTCTTGCTCTCCTCCGTTCCTTCCTTTTTCCTTAGTCCCTCTTTTCCTTTCTTATTTCCATGCATTTACCATATGCCTTTCATCCCTGCTGTCCTTCTTTCCTCCTCTCTTTTTTCTTTCTTTATCTTTCTTTCCTCCTCTATTTCCCTTCTTTCCTCCTCTTTTCCCTTCTTTCTTTCTTTCCTCCTCTCATTTTCCTTCCCTTCTCCTCTTTTTCCTTTCTTTCATCCTCTTTCTTTCCTTCATCCTCTCTTTTTTCTTCTTTCCTCCTCTTCCTTTCTCTCTTTCCTCCTCTTTCTTTTACCTTCTTATATCCTCTCTTTTTCTCTCCTTCCTGCTCACTTTTTTCTTTCTCCTTTTTTTCCTTTCTTTCATTCTCTGTATGTCCTCCCTCCTCCATTTTTTCTTCTTTCCTCCTCTTCCTTTCTGTCTTTCTTCATCTTTCTTTCCTCCTCTCTTTTCCTTCTTTCCTCCTCTCTTTTACCTTCCTTCTTCCTTCCTACCTTATTTGTTTCTTTCTTTCCTTCGACCTCTCTTTTTCCTTCCCCTCTCCTTTCTTTCATCCTCGTTCTTTCCTTCTTCCTCTCTTTTTCCTTCCTTTCTCCTCTCTTTTTCCTTCTTTCCTAGTCTTTATTTCCTTCTTCCTCTCTTTTTTATTCTTTGCTCCTTTTCCTTTCTGTCTTTCCTCCTCTCTTTTACCTTCTTTCATCCTCCCTTTTTCTTTCCTTCCTCCTCACTTTTTCCTTCCTTTCTCCTTTCTTACATCCTCTTTCTTTCCTTCTTCCTCTCCTTTTCCTTCCATTCTCCTATTATTTTCCTTCTTTCCTAGTCTTTCTTTCCTTCCTCCTCTCTTTTTTCTTCTTTCCTCCTCTTCCTTTTTGTCTATCCTCCTCTCCTTTACCTTCTTTCATCCTCTCTTTTTCTTTCCTTCCTCCTCTCTTTTTCCTTCTTTTCTAGTCTTTCTTTCTTTCCTTCCTCCTCTCTTTTTTCTTCCTTCCTCCTCTTCCTTTCTGTCTTTCCTCCTCTCTTTTACCTTCTTTCATCCTCCCTTTTTCTTTCCTTCCTCCTCTCTTTTTCCTTCCTTCCTCCTTTCTTTCATCCTCTTTCTTTCCTTTTTCCTCTCTTTTTTCTTCCTTTCTCCTCTCCTTCTCCTTCTTTCCTAGTCTTTCTTTCCTTCCTCCTCTTTTTTCTTATTTCCTCCTCTTCCTTTCTGTCTTTCCTCTATTTTACCTTCCTTCTTCCTTCCTTCCTCCCTTCTTTCTTTCTTTCTTTCCTTCCTCCTCTCTTTTTCCTTCCTTTCTCCTTTCTTGCATCCTCTTTCTTTCCTTCTTCCTCTCGTTTTCCTTCCTTGCTCCTCTCTTTTTCCTTCTTTCCTAGTCTTTCTTTCCTTCCTCCTCTCTTTTTTCTTCTTTCCTCCTCTTCCTTTCTGTCTTTCCTCCTCTCTTTTGCCTTCTTTCATCCTCCCTTTTTCTTTCCTTCCTTCTCTCTTTTTCCTTCTTTCCGCCTCTATTTTTCCTTCCTTACTCGCTTCCATTTCCTTCCTTCCTCCTCTTCTTTTCCTTCTTTTCCTTCTTTCCACTTCTCTTTTTCCTTCTCTTCTCCTCTCTCTTTCATTCTAACACGGTACAAGTCTCTGCTACTGTTATTGTTGCTTACCTCTAACTTAAACTCATTGCTATAAGTACTCTATTTTAAAAAAAATAAGTCACTATTCTGAGTGTCTCTGAATTTTTGTTTTTTTTCCCTAAATAGTAATTATTGTCGAAGTGTAGAATAAAAGATATTGACTGAAAAAGTCACACAGTTTTAAATAACTCATTACTGTAGTGTCAAGCTTTCTGAATAAATGTATATAGGATGTAGTTAGCATGTATACCATTAGGGGGCACTGCTGCACCACACTCTAATGAGATTGCTAGGTGTGAGGATTTATTGTGAACCTTGTAACTCTAACAATATTGTGCTAATCAATTCTAGTTGTTATGTAGCAAAGTAATTTATTTTTTAATCAGGTTTCAGTGCAGCATTCCTGTGTAAATACAGAGCCCTGGCAGGATCACTGATCAAGCACGGCACCTGCTAGATAAAATTCAGCTTGCTAAAGCACTACTTTTCTTTCTTTGTTTTTCGTAAAATATTGTTTTCGCCATTTTTTTCTCATGATTTGCTGCATCTCTTTGCTGCCGATCTCCTGCAGCTTCTTCCAGTCACTTCCTCTTAGATGCACCAGTGTCATCTGCACATCATTGGTCAGGACTGGCTTCCTGATAGTGACAATGGTGAACCATGTCTGCTCAACAGTGGCGGCTGGTGCTCAAAATTTTTTTTTGGGGGGGGGGGGGGCACAAACGTAAAAAAAAAAAAAGAAAGAAAAAGATTGCAGCCTCACTGTGCCCATCAAATGCAGCCACTGTGCCATCAATTGTCACCACTGGGCTATGCCATCAAACGCAGCCACTGTGCCATCAATTGTCACCACTGTGCCATGCCATCAAACGCAGCCACTGTGCCATCAATTGTCACCACTATGCCATGCCATCAAATGCAGTCACTATGCCATCAATTCGCACCACTGTGCCATGCCATCAAATGCAGTCACTGTGCCATGCCATCAAACGCAGCCACTGTGCCATCAATTATCACCACTGTGCCATGCCATCAAACGCAGCCACTGTGCCATCAATTGTCACCACTATGCCATGCCATCAAATGCAGTCACTATGCCATCAATTCGCACCACTGTGCCATGCCATCAAATGCAGTCACTGTGCCATGCCATCAAACGCAGCCACTGTGCCATCAATTATCACCACTGTGCCATGCCATCAAATGCAGTTTTATGCCATCAATTCGCACCTCTGTGCCATGCCATCAAATGCAGTCACTGTGCCATGCCATCAAACGCAGCCGCTGTGCCATGCCATGAAACGCAGTCGCTGTGCCATGCCATCAAACACAATCACTGTGCCATGCCAAACGCAGTCACTGTGCCATGCCATCAAACACAGCCACTGTGCCATGCCATCAAACACAGCCACTGTGCCATCAATTGTCACTACTGTTCCATGCCATCAAACGCAGCCACTGTGCCCCTCAATTGTCGCCACTGTGCCAATTGTCACCACTATGCCCCTCAATTGTCGCCACAGTGCCAGATGTCACCACTGTGCCCTTTAATTGTCGCCACTGTGCCCATTGTTGCCACTGTGCATGTCACTGTGCCCTTTAATTGTTGCCACTGTGCCCATTGTCACTACTGTGCCCATTGATGCCACTGTGCCCTTTGTCACCACTGTGCCCATTGATGCCACTGTGCCCTTTGTCGCCTCTGTGCCCATTGTCACCGCTGTACCCTGTAAAATGCACTTACCTTAATCCGTCCCTCGATGTCTTCTCCCGCCTTGGTGACGCTTCAGCCAATCAGGTTACCGATGACCAGAATCGGCGAACCTGATTGGCTGAGACGGCCGTCAGTCTTATCCAAGGTACGCACCCCCCGTACGTCCCGAGGATAAGACATCTGGGAGACGAGGGCTGTACTCGGAAAGCCTATCAGAGCCGCTGGCTCTGATAGGCACTTCCGCACAGCCAACCAGCTGCCGTTATTCAGGCGGTCGGCGCTCCGTAGCCGGCCACCTGAATAGACCAGAGTTGGGCGTTAGTTGCAAAGCTTAGGAATCCATTTCATATTAGGAGCCATAAAAAAAAACTCACAAATTGTTAATTATCATTAAGCTGCATTCTCAGCTAGGTACACCTTGATCCCACAATGTGTAGTCACTGTGTGGGTGACGCCCACCTAATGAGCGAGGAGGTTCTGAGTCAGTGAGAGTGTGATCGACGATGACAAAGGCTGTGATGGGAGAGGGGCACATCGCCTGGAAAACACTTCTAATGCCCTGTACACACAATCGGTTCGTCCGATGAAGCTGACTTTCATCAGTCCTGCCTACACACCATTGTTTAAAAAAACGATCGTGTCAGAACGCGGTGACATAAAACGCAACGACGTGCAGAGAACAATGAAGTTCAATGCTTCCGAGCATGCGTCGACTTGATTCTGAGCATGCGTGGATTTTTGACCGATGGATTTCCCCACAGACGATCGTTTTTTTTTCTATCGGTTTTTTAACCATACGAAAATTTTAAAACAGGTTCTTTTTTTTGTTTTTAAGATGGGGAAAAAAACTGATGGGGCCCACACGCGATCGGTTCGTCCGATGAAAACGGTCCATCGGTCCGTTTTCATCAGATGAACCGATCGTGTGTACAGGGCATTACTCTGGCTGCTAATGAATGGTGAAGGGGCATGCTGGGAGATGTAGTTCCTAAGAAGGTGTAATCTTCCTGGTTTTTGCATCAAGGGTATGTCTGCTTCATTACATCATCCTAGTAAAGAAAGAAAGGAAAAGGAGAGGAGGAAGGAAGGAAAAATAGAGGAGGAAAGAAGGAAAAAGGAGGACGGAAAGAAAAAGAGAGGAGGAAAGAAGGAAAAGGAAAGGAGGAAGGAAAGAAAATGAGAGGAGGAAAGAGGAAAAAACAGAGGAGGAAGGAAAAAAAGAGGAGGAAATAATGAAAAAGAGAGGAGGAAGGAAAGAAAAAGAGAGGAGGAAAGAAGGAAAAAGAAAAAAAGAGGAGGAAAGAAGGAAAAACAAAGGAGGAAGGAAAGAAAGAGGAAGAAATAATGAAAAGAGAGGAGGAAAGAAGGAAAAGGAGAGGAGGCAAAAAGGAAAAGGAGAGGAGGAAAGAAGGAAAAGGAGATGAGGAAGGAAGGAAAAGGAAAGGAGGAAGGAAGGAAAATGAGAGGAGGAAAGAAGCAAAAAGAGCGGAGGAAAGACAGAACAAGAGAGGAGGAAAGAAGGAAAAACAGAGGAGGAAGGAAAGAAAGAGGATAAAAGAAGGAAAAAGAGGAGGAAGGAAGGAAAAAGAAATGAAGGAATGAAAGAAAAAAAGAGTAGGAAAGAAGGAAAAACAGAGGAGGAAAGAAAGAGGAAGAAATAATGAAAAAGAGAGGAGGAAAGAAGAAATAGGAAAGAAGGAAGGAAAGAAAAAGAGAGGAGGAAAGAAGGAGAAACAGAGGAGGAAGGAAAAAGAGAGGAGGAATGAAGGAAAAAGAGAGGAGGAAAGAAGAAAAAAAGAGGAGGAAAAAAGGAAAAAGAGAAGAGGAAGGAAGGAAAGAAAAAGAGAGGAGGAAAGAAGGAAAAAGAAAAGAAGGAAGGAAAGAAAAAGAGAGGAGGAAATAAGGAAAAAGAAAAGAAGGAAGGAAAGAAAAAGAGAGGAGGAAAGAAGGAAAAACAGAGGAGGAAAGAAAGAGGAAGAACGAAGGTAAAAGAGAGGAGGAAGGAACGTAAAAGAAAGGATGAAAGAAGGTAAAAGAGAGGAGGAAAGACAAAAAGGAAGAGGAGGAAAGAAGAAAAAAGAGAGGAGGAAGGAAAGAAAGAGGATGAAAGAAAGGAAAAAGAGGAGAGGAAAGACAGAACAAGAGAGGAGGAAAGAAGGAAAAACAGAGGAGGAAGGAAAGAAAGAGGAAGAAAGAAGGTAAAAGAGAGTAGGAAGGAACGTAAAAGAAAGGATGAAAGAAGGTAAAAGAGAGGAGGAAAGACAAAAAGGAAGAGGAGGAAAGAAGAAAAAAGAGAGGAGGAAGGAAAGAAAGAGGAGGAAAGAAGGAAAAAGAGAGGAGAAAGGAAGGAAAATGAGAGGACGAAGTAAAGAAATTAAAAAGAGGAGAAAGGAAGGAAAAAGAGAGGAGGAAGGAAAGAAAGAAAGAAGGGAAGAAGGAAGGGAAAAAAGAGGAGGAAGGAAAGAAAGAAAGAAAGAAAGAAAGAAAGAAGGGAGGAAGGAAGAAGGAAGGGAAATAAGAGGAGGAAAGAAGATAAAGAGAGGAGGAAAGAAAGATAAAGGAAGAAAAAGAAGGGAGGAAAGAAGGACAGCAGGGATAAAAGACATAGGAGAAATTAATGGAAATAAGAAAGGAAAAGAGGGACTAAAGAAAAAGGAAGGAAAGGAGGAGAGGACAAAAAAAAGGAGGAAGGAAAGAATAGAAGGGTGGAAGGAAGTAATAGAGAGGAGACAGGAAAAGAGGGAACTAAGGAAAAAGGAAGGTAACAAAGGGAAGAAAAAGAAAGGAATGAAGAAAGGAAATTAAAGAAGGAAGGGAGAAATAGATGGAAGGAAGAAAAAGGGAAGAATGAAGAGAGGAAAGGAAATGAGGGGGTAAAGAATAAAGAAGGAAAGTTGGGAAGGAATGAAAAAAGAAAGGAATAAAGGAAAAGAGAGGAGGAAGGTAGAAAAGAATGGAAAAAATAGAAGGATGGGAGGGAGGAATGGAGAGAAGGAAGGAAGAAGGATAGAAAGGAGGGAAGGAAGAAAGGAAATGAAGGGAGGAAAGAAAGGTATGGAAGAAAAAAGCAGAAAAGAGGGGGAGGATAGAAGGAAGGTAAAGAAAGAAAGGAAAGAAGGAAAAAATATAGAGGGAAGGAAGAAAGGAAAGGAAGGAGGGCTGGAAGAAAAGAAACAAAGGGAGCAAAAGAAGAGCTCAGGGGAGAAAGAAAGGTGGGAAGGTTTGGATGAAAAGAAGTATGGAAAGAACTGAAAGAAGGAAAGCGAGGAGGAAATGGAGTGGGGAAATCAAGGAAAGTAGGAAATAAGTGAGCAAATGAAGGAAACACAGGAGGGAATGAAGGAAGAAATGGAGGGAAGGAAGGAAAAAATAAGTAGAAATACAAAAAAGTTTGGAAAAGAAGGAATGAAGAAATAACGATTGCACTTGTTTAACCTTTGCGTCCATCGCCTTTCTCTGTCCATACTCGGCTCCTGAGGATGCTAAATCGAATTTCCTCTTTATTGATGCCCAGGAGGAATGCTGTTATTTTCCTTATTCATAAACAATCTCACAGAAGGAGCAGGTTACAGACATTAAAGGCTAGGTCCAATTAACTTTAAAAGTGAAGCGGCTGGTTTCCATAGAGACCCCTATTCGGCTAAAGGAGAGGTGGGGGGGCTCCAGGCGCTGAGGCTTTGCGGAGAACACAATGTTTTAGTGGAATGAAGGACAAACAAACCCCGGTTGCGTTAAACTCGCTGATAAACTACTTGCTCATTAGCGGTAGATTGGCGTAATGCTCAGCGAGATGGGCCTGGCACGCACTCTAAAAGCCTCTATATTGGAAGAGTCCACAGAAGGACTGGTGTGCCCGCTCCCTCAGGGGGCTCCTCGTCAGAAGGGTGGAAGTTAATCTCGAGTGGCTATCATCTAATGGGAGATGATGGTAGCTTAAGAAAATCAATACACTGCACTGCAGTCAGAGTGCACTCTTTTATTGTTGCCGTTTTCACCCCATCAACTGACAATGTGCTGCAAAAAAAAGACAAGAAATGGGTCATGGTACTTCTTCTCAGTTGCCACTTTCATAAAGGTCTGCCATCAATCTTTGTCCAAAGTGCCGTAAACAGAACCCACCAGGATAAAAATCTAGGGGTGGGATTATATAATGGAGATTAGGAGGTGTTCCCTCATCCTGTCCTAGGGTGACAACACTGCTCCTCCACCATACATACAGTACAGTGAATGTTGTCACCCTAGGACAGGAAGTGCGTTACTGGGAGGATGGCCAAGTAAAAATAAATGGCTTTTCCAGAATTCCCAGCTCAGGCCAGCTACTATGGTTGGTTAAAAGCCAAAGGAGGATGTCACAAAGGCTGCATTCACGGGCGTAGGAACCGGGGGGGACGGGGGGGACGCATCCCCCCCAGGAAATAATGCGGGGGGGACATGTATGGTAAAATCCCCCCCAGATGTGACTGCGCTCACTATACTGTGTGCCCGCTGGCGCCGACTCACTGGCTGCCGCGTGCGCTCCTGGCTGGCTCCCTTTCCTCCGGTGCATCTCCTCGCCCCCCCCCCCCATGGAGGATGATTTGGTTCATTCCATTTCCACCGCCGTGCGCCGCGTGACGTCACGCCGGCGGCCGGAGGTGAGAGAGGGAGGAGGGAGCGAGAGTGACTGTCGGCGCCAGTCAGAGTACAAGTTGTGACTCACGGTCACGAGGAGCCTGCTGCTGCGCCTGGGCCTGGCCTGCCGTACTAATACTGATTACAGTAAAAACTCTGCAAGAAGACAGAACCTTCATTAAAAGTAAGAAAGTATTGGGGAGGGGGGGGGGGTTGGACTGAGCTGAGGACCTCAATGTTTTTTTTTTTTTCTTTAGTCAGAGAAGGCAAGCTCAAAATAACAAACATTTTTTTAAACTGCTATATTTAAAAAATTATGGTCACCTTAGCCTGAGGTGACCATAATTTTTTAAATAAAAAATAGCAGTTTAAAAAAATGTTTGTTATTTTGAGCTTGCCTTCTCTGACTAAAGAAAAAAAAAAAACATTAATTGCAGCCTCACTGTGCCACCAAACGCAGTCACTGTGCCATCACATGCAGCCACTGTGCCCATCAAACGTAGCCACTGTGCCCATCAATTGTCGCCACTGTGCTCATCACACGCAGCCACTGTGCCATCACATGCAGCCACTGTGCCCATCAATTGTCGCCACTGTGCTCATCACACGCAGCCACTGTGCCATCACATGCTGCCACTGTGCCCATCAAACGTAGCCACTGTGCCCATCAATTGTCGCCACTGTGCCATCACATGCAGCCACTGTGCCCATCAATTGTCGCCACTGTGCTCATCACACGCAGCCACTGTGCCATCACATGCAGCCACTGTGCCCATCAAACGTAGCCACTGTGCCCATCAATTGTCGCCACTGTGCTCATCACACGCAGCCACTGTGCCCATCAAACGTAGCCACTGTGCCCATCAAACGTAGCCACTGTGCCATCAAATGTAGCCACTGTGCCCATCAATTGTCGCCACTGTGCTCATCACACGCAGCCACTGTGCCATTACATGCAGCCACTGTGCCCATCAAACGTAGCCACTGTGCCCATCAATTGTCGCCAATGTGCTCATCACACACAGCCACTGTGCCCATCAATTGTCGCCACTGTGCCCATCAATTGTCGCCACTGTGCTCATCACACGCAGCCACTGTGCCCATCAAACGTAGCCACTGTGCCCATCAATTGTCGCCACTGTGCCCATCAATTGTCGCCACTGTGCCCATCAAACGCAGCCACTGTGCCCATCAATTGTCACCACTGTGCTCATCACACGCAGCCACTGTGCCCATCAAACGTAGCCACTGTGCCCATCAATTGTCGCCACTGTGCTCATCACACGCAGCCACTGTGCCATCACATGCAGCCACTGTGCCCATCAAACGTAGCCACTGTGCCCATCAATTGTCGCCACTGTGCCCATCACATGCAGCCACTGTGCCACCATTTTTACTGATGCCATGTGGGTTAATTTTTTAAATAAAAAATAGCAGTTTAAAAAAATGTTTGTTATTTTGAGCTTGCCTTCTCTAAAGAAAAAAAAAACATTAATTGCAGCCTCACTGTGCCACCAAACGCAGTCACTGTGCCATCACATGCAGCCACTGTGCCCATCAAAAGCAGCCACTGTGCCCATCAATTGTCGCCACTGTGCCCAAACGCATCCACTGTGCCAATCACACACAGCCACTGTGCCCATCAAACGCAGCCACTGTGCCCATCAATTGTCGCCACTGTGCCACCATTTTTACTTATGCCATGTGGGTTGATTTTTAGTAATGCCATGTGGGTTAATTTTTACTGATGCCATGTGGGTTGATTTTTAGTAATGCCACGTGGGTTAATTTTTACTGATGCCATGTGGGTTGATTTTTACTGATGCCATGTGGGTTGGTTTTTACTTATGCCATGTGGGTTGATTTTTAGTAATGCCATGTGGGTTAATTTTTACTGATGCCATGTGGGTTAATTTTTACTAATGCCATGTGGGTTGATTTTTAGTAATGCCATGTGGGTTAATTTTTACTGATGCCATGTGGGTTAATTTTTACTGATGCCATGTGGGTTGATTTTTACTGATGCCATGTGGGTTGATTTTTACTAATGCCATGTGGGTTGATTTTTACTAATGCTATACCGGTTGATTTTTACTGATGCCATGTGTTTTACTAATGCTATGATGGTTTATTTTTTTATTGCTGCATATTGCTCTTCGCATTACCCTCTCTGGATTGCTTAAGGGCTCTTTCACGCGTCCATTCCGTTTGTCCGTTTTTTGGACGTCCGTTAACGGACCGCAATGCTTCCCTATGGGCTAGCGTCCGTTAGCGGATGAGCATCCGCTAACGTCCGTTAGCATCCGTCTGCGTTCAGTTCCGTTTTTTTGGACGGAAGAAAACCCTATTTTTCTTCCGTCTAATAAACGGAACGGACGAAAAACGGACGTTAACGGATGATCCGTTTATCATCCGTTCCGCTAACATCCGTTTTTCTATGTAAAAAGCCACAAAAAAACAAAAAAAAATGGATGGAAAAACTGATGCAAAAACTGATGAAAAACTGACGAAAAACTGATGGAAAAACGGATCAACTGATGAAAAAAAAACTGATCTGAAAAACTGAACGGTGAGGCTGGGTTCACACTACGGTTTTCCCGTCCGTCAGCCGCATACGATTTATATGAAAAACCGTATGCGGCTGAAACGGACGGGAACGTATGGAACCGCACATATGTACGTTTTCCATTGACATTAATGTTAAAGGAAAACGTATGCGGTTGCCATACTGTTTTAAAAACGACCGCAAAACCGTGGTTGAACACGGTTTTGCGTACGTTTAAAAAACGTTTTGCCAGCAAATCGTACGCACCCGGATGCATCTGAGTGCATACGATTTGCAATGCATTCTCTATCTATACGTTTTCCCGTCCGGGCCCGTACGTTTTCGATACTGAAATCGTATGCGGCTGACGGACGGGAAAACCGTAGTGTGAACCCAGCCTGAAAGAGCCCTTAATAGTTTGATCTATTGGCTTGAGATACGAATATACCTGGCGAGTAAAAATGCTGTCCCCCCCAGATTTGTAAGGGTTCCTACACCCATGGCTGCATTGGTACTCCTCACGCCAGGACTGTAAACAGTGTGTCCTACGTGTCAAGGTGCGTTCCTTCCAGTGGACTGTAAACAGTGCAGTCTGCATGGCTGAGGTACAGGCATAAACAGTGCGGCATAGGGTACATGCCTGAGGTACAGTCATACTGGTCAACTGTAAACAGTACAGCCTAGTTGCCTCAGGTATGGTAATATTAATTGAATGTAAACAGTGCGGCCTATGTGCCTGAGGTATGGTCACACTGGTGGACTGTAAACAAAGTGGCCTACGTGCTTGAAGTATGGTCATACTGATAGACTGTAAACAGTGCAACCTACATGCCTCTGATACGGTCATATTGATTAACTTTAAACAGTGTAGCCTTAATGCCGAAGGTATGGTCATACTGATAAACTGTAACCAGTGCGGCCTATGTGCCTCAGGTACAGTCATATTGATTGACTGTAAACAGTGTGGCCTACATGCCGAAGGTATGGTCATACTGATAAACTGTAACCAGTGCGGCCTAGATGCCCTAGGCATGGTCATATTAAATGACTGTAATCAGTACGTCCTACGTGCCTGAGGTATGGCCATACTGGTGGACTGTAAACAAGGTGGCCTTCAAGCCTTAGGCATGGTCATACTGGTGGACTGTAAACAAGGTGGCCTACCAAAAACACAGTCACTTCCAGCGCTAATAGGTCTTCCAAGGTGTGGCGTATTCATTTTAGTTTTTCTTGAAGGTGGCCTACAAGCCTTAGGCATGGTCATATTAATTGACTGTAAACAGTGCGGCCTATGTGCCTGAGATATGGTCACATTGGTGGACTGTAAACAAGGTGGCCTACGTGCTTGAAGTATGGTCATAATGATAGACTGTAAACAGTGCGGCCTACATGCCTCAGGTACGCCCATATTGATTGACTGTAAACAGTGCAGCCCTAATGCCTGAGGTATGGTCATATTGATTAACTGTTAACAGTGTGGCCTATGTGCCTTAGGTACGGTCATTTTGATTGACCGTAAACAGTGTGACCTAAATGCCTGAAGTACGGTCACACTGATTAACTGTAAACAGTACGGCCTAGATGCCTTAGGCATGGTCATATTAATTGAATGTAAACAGTGCGGCCTACGCGCCTAAGGTACGCTCATGTAGCTAGATTCACATAGAGTTAGGCCGGCGTATCAGTAGATACGCCGACCTAACTCGGAATCTGCGCCGACCTAACTCGGAATCTGCGCCGACCTAAGTTTAAGTGTATTCTCAAACAGAGATACACTTAAACCTATCTAAGATACGATGGCTTGCGCTGTCCTATCTTAGGGTGCAATATTTAGGCTGGCCGCTAGGTGGCGCTTCCATTGCGGTCGGCGTAGAATATGTAAATCACTAGATACGCCTATTCACGAACGTACGCCCGGCCGACGCAGTACAGATACGCCGTTTACGTAACGCATTATCAGGCCTAAAGTTATTCCATAACATAGTTGGAATAGTAATGTTAGTAAAGTATGGCCGCCGTTCCCGCGTCGAAATTTGAAAATTTTACGTCGTTTGCATAAGTCGTCCGTGAATAGGGATTTACGTCATTTACGTCCACGTCGAAATCAATAGGACCGCGCGGCGTACTTAGCCGCAATGCACACTGAGATATGTAGGCGGACGGCGCATGCGCCGTTCGTAAAATACGTCAATCACGTCAGGTCAAGCCCCATTAACATAAAACACGCCCCCTCAGCCAAATTTGAATTAGCCGCCCTTACGCCCGCCCGATTTACGCTACGCCGCCGTAACTTAGCAGGCAAGTACTTTGAGAATCATGTACTTGCCTCGCTAACCTACGGCGGCGTAGTGTAAACACGATACGCTACGCCGCCGCAAAGTTAGGACACCCTCTCTGAATCTAGCCCATATTGATTAGCTGTTAACAGTGCGGCCCATATGCCTGAAATGCGGTCATACTGATTAACTGTTAACAGTACGGCCTAGATGCCTTAGGCATGGTCATATTAATTGAATGTAAACAGTGCGGCCTACGCGCCTAAGGTACGGTCATACTGATTAACTGTAAACAGTGTGGCCTAGGTGCCTGAAATGCGGTCATACTGATTAACTGTTAGCAGTGCAGTCTACATACCTGAGGTACGGTCATACTGATAGACTGTAAACACTGCGACCTACACACCTCAGGTATGGTCATATTGATTGACTGTAAACAGTGCGGCCTACACACCTCAGGTATGGTCATACTGATAGACTGTAAACACTGCGACCTAAACACCTCAGGTATGGTCATATTGATTGACTGTAAACAGTGCGGCCTACATGCCTGAGGAATGGTCATACAGATGGAATCATATCCATTCTATATCTGACAACACAGCCATCTACTCTGTATAACAAACTCATATCACTCACAGGAGGCTGATTGTGTGACCATCCTTTACACATGCATCTGTTTTTCTTCCCAACAAAGGACCATGTGGAGCCTCGAAGTTGGGGGATGGTTTGAACCTCACCATGGAAACGGCTTCTATGGTGATGTGTAACCTGCAAACACTTCTACAACATATACTGTATCCTAATAGAACACGGACGACCTTGCCGTGTAAATACACCCCAATCTATTCAGGGCGGCACAAAATGGCTTCTGTGATGGCAAGGTCTCCTTGGTAACTCCACCTCAAAGCCTCATAATATCGCTACCAGCCGCATGACTCCAGCTAACTAAAGAGAGCTGCCGGCGTTCAGCCGAAGGTCGTCCACAACGTTTTTATTAGCTCACGTTTTTTTTCCTTTTGTTTTTTTTACCTTGTCACCATTAGGAAACCGTACTTACCAACAATATGGACCCAGATCCTGGAACACTGTTAACCCCATGCATTTCATCACTTGTAGCCCAAATCTCCGCAATTATTGCCTTTTTGCGCAATATTTTGATGCTGTGATCCAAAGACATGGCCCAGAACACATCATCGACGGGACAGATGGACAAAATGTGGGACAGTCCTGGAAAATTCAGAACAGTTGGCAACTATGATCAGGCCCGTCGCTACAGACAGGCAAAACAAACAATTGCTTGGGGCCCCCCGAGCTGGCCTGGGGCCCCCAACTTTCCCTTCCCAGGCTGTAGCGTGGGCCGAGCTCCTCTTCCTTCCTCCTGGAGTCCTATCAGTCCGGCCGGGTGATTCAGTTTCCTGTTCCCGGCCGGACTGACAGCACACTGAGTGCTCACTTCCTTTCAGTCCGGCCAGGAACACAGGAAACTGAATCTCCTGTGCCGCACGGTACCCGGCCCAGCCCCGGGCACTATCTGATTGGGAACTGGGGACCCATAATGATAGAACACCTGACTGACAGGAGGAAGAGGAGCTCGGCCACGCTACAGCGACAGCCTACAGGGAAGAAGGGGAGGTGAGAATAGAAAAACCTAGGGACTAGGGAGGGGGGGAGGAGTAAGAACATGGGTGTAAAAATTAGTGTAGCACTAACGTAGGCTTTGCGTGCGGGGAAGGGGGGGTGCTTGGGGGCCCCCATTTTGCTTGGGGCCCCCAAATTCTTTCAAATGGCCCTGCCCAGAACACATCATCGACGGGACAGATGGACAAAATGTGGGTCAGTCCTGGAAAATGTGGGACAGTCCTGGAAAATTCGGGACAGTTGGCACCTATGATTATGCTGGCATGGTCCATTGTTGTCACCATCAGAAAAACCTACTTACTAACAATGTTGTCCAGGATCGCAGGATACTGTTAACCCCGCCCACAGCCCACATTTTGCCCGCCCACCAAGGTGCACATTCTCACCACATCATCAGAAACAGATTGTTATCTTCAAAGAATGTTAGAAATAGGGGATGGGGAACGATCGATTTTATCGAGTCATCATTGATCGGATACCTTTTATCGTCTCATCATTCCGGTATTATCGGAGATTCGATATTCCAAGTGGTACCTCCTTATTTAAAAAAAAAAAAAACATGAAGTCTAGGCTCAATATTAATTAGTTTTATTGCCGGAGATGTGGGGATAATTACACGTTAGGAGAGCGGGGACGAGAGATACTCTGCAATTATATGGACTGCGTTCCAAGATCCATAGTCGACCCTTCACCATTTCTCGGAATTGAAGAGGCTGGGGGCTCTTATTAATAGACGAGACAGAAGCACCGTTTCTTTGTGTTGATGATGCAATAATAGGTGCTTCTGAAATGTGTGGCTATTAGAGGCTCCCAAAAAAGCAGTGCTCACAGCCACCAATTGGATGTAATCTGGCGCTTCTGGAAAGTGCCTGTTTGGGATGCTGGAACACCCACTGCAGGCTTATTACGGCAGAAGCACTGATGTAAAAAAAAGGAGTGACACTGCCACCAATTGGATGTAATCTGGCGCTTCTGGAAAGCACCTGTTTGGGATGCTGGAACATCCACTGCAGGCTTATTCCTGCAGAAGCACTGATGTAAAAGAAGAAAAAGGAGTGACACAGCCACCAATTGGATGTAATCTGGGGTTCTTAGAAAGCGCCTGTTTGGGATGCTGGAACATCCACTGCAGGCTTATTACGGCAGAAGCACTGATGTAAAAAAAAGAAAAAGGAGTGACACAGCCACCAATTAGATGTAATCTGGCGCTTCTGGAACGTGCCTGTTTGGGATGCTGGAACGCCCACTGAAGGCTTATTACGGCAGAAGCACTGATGTAAAAAAAAAAAAAAGAGTGACACAGCCACCAATTGGATGTAATCTGGGGTTCTTAGAAAGCGCCTGTTTGGGATGCTGGAACATCCACTGCAGGCTTATTACTGCAGAAAGAAGTGAGGCACAGACGCCAATTGGATGTAATCTGATGCTCCTGGAAAGCGCCTGTTTGAGGTGCTGACACACAGAATGCAGAAGCAATGAAAAAAAAAGAAAAAGAAGTGACACAGCCACCAATTGGATGTAATCTGGGGCTCTTAGAAAGCGCCTGTTTGGGATGCTGGAACATCCACTGCAGGCTTATTACTGCAGAAGCACTGATGTAAAAAAAGAAAAAGGAGTGACACAGCCACCAATTGGATGTAATCTGGGGTTCTTAGAAAGCGCCTGTTTGGGATGCTGGAACATCCACTGCAGGCTTATTCCTGCAGAAGCAAAAAAAAAAAAAAAGGAGGCACAGACGCCAATTGGATGTAATCTGATGCTCCTGGAAAGCGCCTGTTTGAGGTGCTGACACACAGAATGCAGAAGCAATGAAAAACAAAGAAAAATAAGTGACACAGTCACCAATTGTATGGAATCTGGCGCTTCTGGAAAGTGCCTGTTTGGGGTGCTGATAAATCCACTGCAGGCTTATTACTGCAGAAGCAATGATGTAAAGAAAAAGTAGAGGAACAGGCACCAATTGGATGTAATCTGGCACTCCTGGAAAGCGCCTGTTTGGGAGGCTGGAACACTGAAGGCTCATTACTGCAGAAGCAATAATGTAAAAAAAGAAAAAGGGGTGAGGCACATACACCAATTGTATGTAATCTGGTGCTCCTCCAAAGTGCCTGTTTGAGATGCTGGAACACCCACTGCAAGCTCCTTACTACAGAAACAATCAAGAAAAAGAAAAAGGAAAGGCAAAGACACCCATTGGATGTAATCATCGGGCGCTTCTGGAAAGCGCCTGTTTGGGGTGCTGAAACACCCACTGCAGGCTCCTTATTGAAGAAGCAACCATGGGGAAAAAAGAAAAAGGAATGACACAGCCACCAATTGTATGTAATTTGGTGTTCCTGGAAAGTGCCTGTTTGGGGTGCTGAAACATACACTGCAGGCTTATTACTGCAGAAGCAAAAAAAAAGCAGTGCTCACAGCCACCAATTGGATGTAATCTGGCGCTTCTAGAAAGCACCTGTTTGGGGGTGCTGGAACACCCACTGCAGGATCCTTACTGCAGAAGCACCAATGTAAAAAAAAAGAAAAAGGAGTGAGGCACAGCTACCGATTGGATGTAATCTGGAGCGCCTGGAAAGCATCTGTTTGAGGTGCTGGAACACCCACTGCAGGCTCCTTATGGCAGAAGCAGTGCTGTAAAAAAAAAAAAAGCAGTGACAGGCTGACAGCCACCAATTGGACCCAACCGCAAGTCCAGCAAATGCTCAAAAAACTCCTGGAAAGCGCCTGTTTGAGGTGCTGCAACACCCACTGCAAGCTCCTTTCTGCAGACCGAACGAGTCCTTGTGAATTTCGCACAGTTGCATTGTCTGCTTGACAAGCCTGGCTCTATGTCCGGTGCCGGCGCTGGCTTGTTCCCGAAGACTTGGCATTGGACAATTGGTCCAGGATCAGTCTTTGTACGCCGGGCACAAAAAGCGCTTTGCGGCGCTCCATCGGCGCTGCGGCTGCGACAATTCCCTCGCCCACAATGGATGGTAATCTCTCCCGTAATTAAAAGGCAGCAACATTGCCACTACATTAACTTCCTGGCTGGTAATAACAGGGGGGAGGACGGGCCCGGGTCATTAGACATAAGTGCGCGGCGCCCCCACCCCCCGGGATCGTTGTCACTCACGTGCTCCATCTGTCTCCGTCTGACGCTACCGCGGAAACGGCAGCGGGGGGGGGGCCAAGGCGATGCCAAATTCTCACACTCATTGCCCATAAAGTAAAAAGATCGAATCCTTTTCCTAATCCATCCAAATCAAAAAAAATGAATTAATAAATAATAAATAAAAAAATTAACAAATAAATAATAAAAAAAATAATAAAACAAAAAAAAAAGATTTCACTTGTAATACACTTTAAAAACTTTATTTTTTTAATATATAATTAACCTGTGTTAGAGTTTAATTAGGGAGATTCGATATGTCAAAAGGCGGGGTCCAAACGGCGATTGTGAACTTTCCGCGCGAGCCGCCTGTCACTGTGCCGGGAGCGCCCAAGTCGCAAATAATTTGTTCGTTTCTGGGTTTTTTCCGCTTCATTCGGTTTTTGTTTTTTATTTTGTTTTTCGGGGGTCATTCGTTATGATCGCAATTCGTAAAAATTCGTAAATTCATAGATTCGAAAATTAAAAAAAAAAAATTGTAAATTAAAAAAAAAAAAAAAAAAATCATAAAAAGGTAAAAAATATAGGGCCAGATTCATAGAAAAAGTACGCCGGAGTGTCTGCTGATACTCCGGCGTACTTTCAAATTTCCCGCGTCCGATCTTAATTTGTGATTCACAAACAAGATACGACGGCATTTGGCTAAGATCCGACAGGCGTACGGCTTCGTACGCCTTTGGATCTTAGGATGCAATACTTCGGCCGCGGCTGGGTGGAGATCGCGTCGTTTTCCGCGTCGGGTATGAAAATTAGCTTTTATGGTGATCCACTAAGGTACGCGCGTTCGTTACGTCGTCGCTAGTCGTTTTTTCCCGTCGCAAATTTAAGCCTGCTTTTTCATGGCTTACATTTAGACCAGCCATGGTAAAGTATGGCCGTCGTTCCCGCGTCGAATTTAAATTTTTTTTTTGTTGCGTAAGACCTCCTGGGAATACGAAACGACGTAACGCACGTCGCCGTTCAAAACATTACGTCGGGGGCGACGTCATTTCGCGCAAAGCACGGCGGGAAATTTTCGCACGGAGCATGCGCAGAACGTTCGGCGCGGGAGCACGCCTAATTTAAATGGTACACGCCCCATTTGAATTAGGCGGGCTTGCGCCGGACGGCTTTACGCTACGCCGCCGCAAGTTTACACGCAAGTGCTTTGTGAATCAAACACTTACGACGCAAACTTGCGGCAGAGTAACGTAAAGGGGATACGTTACGCCGCCGTAATTGTTTGTGAATCTTGCCCATAGATTTGAAAATCCCCCAAAAAAACACAAATTAAAAAAAAAATGTAAATTCAAAATAAATACGTAAATTAAAAAAAAATCCATAAATTCGTGAATTCGAAAATCTGAAAATTCATTTGGCTTTTGTTTTTATTTTGTTTTTCGGATCATTTGTTATGATCGCAATTCGTAAAATTCGTAAATTCATAGACTCGAACATTTAAAAAAATTTGTAAATTAAAAAAAATCATAAAAAAGGAAAAAATACATAGATTTGAAAATTAGAAAAATAAATCATGAATTAAAAAAGTATGATATAAGGGGGACTTTGGTGCAAGGGGAGCAATGATATAAGGGGGACTCTGATGGGGACCCTAATATAAGGGGGGACTAATTTATTTATAAAACTGATTTTTTTTTTCTGCCCACAAACATTTATAAAAGACACTATGTGGCCTCCTTACTGAAAAGTTCGGGGATCCCTGGGCTAGATGATGCCGGGCGTCCTCCAGGCAGGAAATGAGGCGGGGCTCTGCCTGACTTGCTGCAGCTCCTAATGCACACTGTGAGACGCTCCCCTGTAAACAGCCCCAGGCAATGATTGTGGAAGGAAAGGAGCGAGCCATATGTGCTGATTCCATACACAAGCTGTGGAAACACAGATGGCCACTAGAGGGAGCAGTCACACATTTGCGCCTGAAAGCCAGCCGTTGAAATATGGAACAGCAAAGACCATCCATGGACACACTTTTGTGTAGAAAAACCTTTACGGCACGAGCTCCACACTTGGAGGAACACGCCGAAATCTCGCACAGATTGCAAACAGCTTGAGCGATTCCCGGTAGCCCGGCCTGCGTTGTCTCCGGGACATCTGCCGGCGATTTTCTGCAAAGGAAAATATTTTCGTCAGATGGGGCGATTCGTACTTCACATAAATACAAGCAGACGGCGGCGTGAAGATGCGCCAAGAAAAAGGTGTACGTGGGCCGCTTTATTCACTTTTAACTCCAGGCAAAGAGAGAGAGAGAGAAGGGTTGAAACCTCTACCGGGGTTTTTTATTGCCCCCCCCCTTTCATGGAGATTGAACCTCACTTCCTGTCCCGGTGACCACACAGGAAGTCCCCCTTACAGAGATGGCGATACATTTTTTTCACACAATAAAATAGTGGCTGTTGCAATTTTCTATGCCGTATGATATTCACGCAGCCCTTTATCAAACACATATTTTCGGGTGGAAAAAAATGCACAAATATTAAGTTCAATGCAAGAAAACACAACATATAAACCCAATTTTTGATAAAAAAATATAAAAGCTGAGGTTGCGTCGAGTAAATAGATACCGAACATGCCAAGACGCAAAATTGCACGCTCCTGTGAAATAGGCGACAAAATGCAGCACATCAAAATTGTTCAAAGTCTTTACAGGTTAAAGTTAACCATGAATGATGGCCCTAGAATTTTCCCTCTCGCTCTGGCGTTCGCGGCGATACCTCAGATGAGTGGTGCGACTTAGTCGCTGTTTACCTACACACGCAAGCAGTGCCGGGACAAGATCACCCAGTGCCCAGGGCAAAGAGGCCAAATTGCGCCCCTCTGCCACCCTTCTTCATTATGTGCAAGTTTATGAGGAGGAGAGAGAGCACAGCCTGCACCTCCTCCCGGCTCTCTCCTTCACTCCTTGCCACTCCATCGCTTGGCTGACAGAAGTAGTGATGCCGCTGTCACTACTCCTATCAGCATTATAGTAGAAGGAACTTGCGGGGCTTCCATCTTTACCATACGCGCTGGATCCAGGGGCACCTTCTGCCCACCCCTTGACCCAGCCATGCGTGCAGCACCTATGCTTGTATTTGCATCTTCACAGGAGGACAGAAGTGGTTTTATTTATTTATTTATGTTTTTATGGCCAAGCCATACACAGAAGCACAGGAAGGAACGTATTTAGAGATCATATACCACACAAGGGCAAGGAGGAAATGAGCTAAACTGAATAAATAGCAAAAAAGGGGCTGGCTGTAGGCTGGACTAATGCAGATCGTGTTCAATTACCTGCATCCTCAGCTACAGTAGCCGACGAATGTCAGTTTTAAAATAGGAAATTATGAAATCATGGCTGCTTCCAGGTTCAAAAATCAGGAACAGGAATCGAAGGAATGTCAGCCAGGCCAAGCCATACACAGGAGCACAGGAAGGAACGCATTTAGAGATCATAGACCACACAAGGGCAAGGAGGAAATGAGCTAAACTGAATAAATAGCAAAAAAGGGGCTGGCTGTAGGCTGGACTAATGCAGATCGTGTTCGGTTAGCTGCATCCTCAGCTACAGTAGCCGAAGAATGTCAGTTTTAAAACAGGAAATTATGAAATCATGGTTGCTTCCAGGTTCAAAAATCAGGAACAGGAATCAAAGGAATGTCAGCCAGGCCAAGCCATACACAGGAGCACAGGAAGGAACGCATTTAGAGATCATAGACCACACAAGGGCAAGGAGGAAATGAGCTAAACTGAATAAATAGCAAAAAAGGGGCTGGCTGTAGGCTGGACTAATGCAGATCGTGCTCGATTAGCTACATCCTCAGCTACAGTAGCCGAAGAATGTCAGTTTTAAAATAGGAAATTATGAAATCATGGTTGCTTCCAGGTTCAAAAATCAAGAACAGGAATCAAAGGAATGTCAGCCAGGCCAAGCCATACACAGGAGCACAGGAAGGAACGCATTTAGAGATCATAGACCACACAAGGGCAAGGAGGAAATGGGCTAAACTGAATTAATAGCAAAAAATGGGCTGGCTGTAGGCTGGACTAATGCAGATCGTGCGCGATTAGCTGCATCCTCAGCTACAGTAGCCGAAGAATGACAGTTTTAAAATAGGGAATAATGAAATCATGGTTGCTTCCAGGTTAAAAAATCAGGAACAGGAATCGAAGGAAAGTCAGCCAGGCCAAGCCATACACAGGAGCACAGGAAGGAACGCATTTAGAGATCATATACCACACAAGGGCAAGGAGGAAATGAGCTAAACTGAATAAATAGCAAAAAAGGGGCTGGCTGTAGGCTGGACTAATGCAGATCGTGCTCACAGGTGGAAGCCGCCAAAGCTACCTGCGACCTGAATGGGGCAAGTGTGGGGCTCGTTGGCGGACAGGCGAGCGACTAGGGGAGTTTAATGGATCGACCGACAGAACGGGGGGGGGTGGTTTGTTTGCTCCCCTAAAATGGAGCACCAGCCGCCACTGTTCCTTGATCTCCTCTGTATCTAACTATTCTGGCCATATGCTGTGGCCCCGAGTCCCTCAGAAGAGCGAGAGAGAGCTGGGAGCAACTACGGGCAGAGACTTGGGGGAGGCAGGGGGGAAGTGGTGGGCCAGCCGCTTCTTCATACCATTAGTGTGATCAGGTGGCTATAGAGCTTAAAATAGTAATGCGATGCCGCCAATGCTGACCTTCATTGGTAATTCCTGTGATCCGTTGGTCCGCTCTAAAGGTCATTCTTAATTCTCGGTGTGAGTAGAAGTGTGTATATTACATTTGGCTGGGCTATCACAAAGGTTACATTACCATAGGAGGCCCAGATGCGGCGACGTCGATGGCGGTTTTCAGGTTTTCATGTAGATGAGGTGGATTTGTCCTCCCAAGATAAGCGGGGTCAATGTTGGAGAGTAAGAGAGTCCCCGATTGAAGATCAATCCCACTCTGTAAATGAGTTCCCTTACCAGAAACGGTGGACCCCCTAAATAGCAAGGTCTTATGCGCAAGCAGATTCAGCCCTCTCCAGGGACAAATGGATCTCCTCTGTCACTGCTTTAACATTTAGCAATCGGAAGTATGACAATAAAAAGTAGCCGGCAAGCTTAAAACACAAAAAAATAATTAGCACCGCCCTACATGTTTCGTCATACGTGACATCTTCCTGGGGCCTAAAGCAATAAAGGCTTTTTTACTTATCGTACTACACCATTGGAGTTCCCTGTCTTTTTACACTCACGGCCTACCCTCAGATCGGAGTTGCAGCTTCTCTCCTCGATTGAACACAGCGGAGGTCCGAATACAGTACGAAGATTCCCTCTGCAGGGACAAATGGATCTCCTCTGTCACCGGAATCTTCGTACTGTATTCGGACCTCCGCGGTGTTCAATCGAGGAGAGAAGCTGGAACTCCGATCTGAGGGTAGGCCGTGAGTGTAAAAAGACAGGGTGTAGTACGATAAGGAAAAAAGCCTTTATTGCTTTAGGCCCCAGGAAGACGTCACGTATGACGAAACATGTAGGCGGTGCTAAGATTTTTTTTTGTGTTTTAAGCTTGCCGGCAACCTTTAATGTACTATGCGGTTTCCTCTTGATTGCTAAATGTTAAAGCAGTGACAGAGGAGATCCATTTGTCCCTGCAGAGGGCTGAATCTGCTTGCGCATAAGACCTTGCTATTTAGGGGGGTCCACCATTTCTGGTAAGGGAATAAGTAAAAAAAAGACGTTATTGGTTTAAAATTTAGCAATTAAAAAGTATCCGGCAAGCTTAAAACACGAAAAAAAAATCTTAGCACCGCCCTACATGTTTCATCATATGTGACGTCTTCCTGGGGGCCTAAAGCAATAAAGGGTTTTTTACTTATCGTACTACATCATTGGAGTTCCCTGTCTTTTTACACTCACGGCCTCCCGGTCAAAGAGTGATACCCTCAGATCGGAGTTCCAGCTCCTCTCCTCAACTGAACACCGCGGATACGAATACAGTACGAAGATTCCGGTGACAGAGGAGATCCATTTGTCCCTGCAGAGGGAATCTTCGTACTGTATTCGGACCTCCGCTGTGCTCAATCAAGGAGAGAAGCTGGAACTCCGATCTGAGGGTATCGCTCTTTGACCGGGAGGCCGTGAGTGTAAAAAGACAGGGAACCCCAATGGTGTAGTACGATAAGTAAAAAAGCCTTTATTGCTTTAGGCCCCAGGAAGACGTCACGTATGACGAAACATGTAGGGCGGTGCTAAGATTTTTTTTGGTGTTTTAAGCTTGCTGGCAACCTTTAATGTACTATGCGGTTACTTCCGATTGCTAAATGTTAAAGCAGTGACAGAGGAGATCAATTTGTCCCTGCAGAGGGCTGAATCTGCTTGCGCATAAGACCTTGCTATTTAGGGGGGTCCACCGTTTCTGGTAAGGGAACTCCCTTACAGAGTGGGATTACATCTCCCCCCCCCCTTTTTTCCTTGGTGAAGGTGGACGAGTCTTGGAGTTTGTCTTCTCATTGGACTTGTTTCCTTCCACCAGTGCCCCTTTTTTTTTTCTTCATCTGTGTAGGGACTCAATTTTCACTAATCAAGTTTTCTCATTACTTTGATGTCACTTTTATAGAGTTTATTACAAGTGCAACTTATGTTTTTTACAATTTTGGTTTACCATAGAGATATTAGATGGTTTTTGTTGCAGCTGTTTTTAGTTTCTCGTAGTTTTTGTTTTCAGTGCGATATATACACCTAATCCTGGAATATAACCTTCTTCCATTTTTTGTGTTGCTTTTTCCAGGACTGGATGAAGAAGACAGTATCTACGTGTTTAAGGATGATGAAATGATTGAGTATGACGGAGAGTTCTCAGCCGACACCTTGGTGGAATTCTTACTTGACGTAAGTTGTGGATTCAGCCTCACTTGAAGATGTCACATATGACGAAACATGTAGGGCGGTGCTAAGATTTTTTTTTCCGTGTTTTAAGCTACTTTTTAATGTTACTTGATTTGTACGGCCTAAGGTATGCGGACCCCGGACCATCACACCTATATGAGCTTGTTGGACATCTTCAGTGGCGGTGCGTCCATAGAGGGCGCGGGAGCGCCGCCCCCTCTCTCCTGCACCGCTCTATTACCAATAGATAGATTCATGCATTGCATTAATCTATCTATTGTCGCCGCCGCCTATTCATGTGTCCGGCCCCTTGTCGGGCGCTGGGCATATGAATTACAGCGGCGGGTGTGTTTTGGAAGTGCCAGATTAGAGCCATAGGCTCTATTAGGCTTCCTGATTTGAGCCGTGGGCTCTAATAGGCTTCCAAAATGGTAAGCAGCGGGTGCACTGCTGTGCGTTCGCTGATTACTCAGTGGTGTGTTAAGGAAGCGAATACATCACTTCCCTAACACTGACCCACCTCTCAGCCAATCAGGTGCACCGGGTCTGGTTCCCTGTCACCTGATTGGCTGAAGCGACAGGCGCTGTGATTGGACGCCTATCAGGCATCCAATCACAGCGCCACAGCATCACTGTGCCATAGGAGGACAGCGCCGTGACCCGAGACAGGTAAGTTCCGGGCAATGGAGGGGGGGCACACTGTCAGCATTTAATGGGGCAAACTGGCAGCACACTGGCAGCATTTGATGGGGCAAACTGACAGCACACTGGCGGCATTTGATGGGGCAAACTGGCAGCACACTGGTGGCATTTGATAGGGCAAACTGGCAGCACACTGGCAGCATTTAATAGGGCAAACTGGCAGCACACTGGCAGCATTTGATGGGGTTAACTGGTAGAACACTGGCGTCATTTGATGGGGCAAACTGGCAGCACACTGGCAGCATTTGATGGGGAAAACTGGCAGCACACTGGTGGCATTTGATAGGGCAAACTGGCAGCACACTGGCAGCATTTGATGGGGCAAACTGGCAGCACACTGGCAGCATTTGATGGGGCAAACTGGCAGCACACTGGCAGCGTTTGATGGGGCAAATTGGCAGCACACTGGCAGCATTTGATGGGGCAAATCGGCAGCACACTGGCGTCATTTGATAGGGCAAACTGGCAGCACACTGGCAGCATTTGATAGGGCAAACTGGCAGCACACTGGCAGCATTTGATGGGGTTAACTGGTAGCACACTGGCGTCATTTGATGGGGCAAACTGGCAGCACACTGGCGGCAATTGATGGGGCATACTGGCAGTAATTGATGGGCACACACTGGCAGCAATTGATGGGGCACACTGGCAACAATTGATGGTTACAGCAGCTGCGTTTGATGGCACAGTGGCGTCAATTTATGGGCACAGTGGCTGCGTTTTTTTTTTTCAGTTTGTTTGCGCCCCCCCAAATATTTTGAGCACCAGCCGCCACTGGACATAGTAATCCAAAGCCAAGGACATTATTATGGAGTTGTCCCCACCTGGGCAGCCTTCACCACTGGACTTTTTCCGTCAGAATTTCCGACGGACTTAGATAGAAAGCAGGTTCTCTATTTTTCCTTCGGAAATTCCGACTGAGTTTTGCCCGGTCAAAAGTCTGACCGTGTGTACGCGGCATGAGCCGTATTAGACTAAGAAGCTAAGTTGATCATTTGGGAACCTATAAAACATACCTCTGGTTGGCACACTTTTGGTGTAACAAATACAGAAAATACCAATGGCCCAGATTCAGGTAGATCGGGGCAATATTTGCGTGGGCAAAGAGAAAAGATTTTTCTCTGCGCCCACGCAAATATTTCGATTTGCCCGCGATTCACGGAGCAGTAGCTCCGTAAATTGCGCGGGCGCTATGCTAATTAGCCCTGCGTAAGGGCGCCTAATGTAAATGATCCTGCCGGGGGCGGGAATCATTTAAATTAGGCGCGCTCCCGCGCCGAGCGAACAGCGCATGCTCCGTCGGGAAACTTTCCCGACGTGCATTGCGGCAAATGACGTCGCAAGGACGTCATTTGCTTCTAAGTGAACGTGAATGGCGTCCAGCGCCATTCACGAATCACTTACGTAAACGACGTGAAATTTAAATTTCACGAGCGGGAAGGGCGGCTATACTTTAGCATTGGCTGCCCCTGCTATAGCAGGAGCAACCTTGCGCTAAAGTCGCCGTACGGAAACTCCGTACCTTGCGTGCGCAGGGCCCGCGCAACTTTTGTGAATCGATGGTAGTATGCAATTTGCATACTATACGCCGATCACAATGGCCGCGCCCCCTAGCGGCCAACACAAGAATGCAGCCTGAGATATGAAGGCATAAGGAGGCTTATGTCTGTCATATCCTAGGCTGCAGTCCGCGTAGCGATGTTCCTGAATCAGGGGCATTCGCTACGCGGGAGCAAAACAGCTATTGCGCCGCGCAACCTATGGTTGCGCGGGCGCAATAGCTTCTTGAATCTGGGCCAATGTGTACAAAACCAAATGAAGACGATAAAATATACAGAGAAGAGAGGTGGATGAAAGATAGAACAGATGTAGAAAAAAGTGAGTCAGGGGAGAAAAATTAAAAAATAAAATAGTAAAAACACAAGTTAACTGACATTTATTTTACGTTCAATCTCATTATCATACATTGTCAATTGTATGCTATGTTTTTCTTTAATAAAATTTGATTGTGAAAAAAAAAAAGCAGAAAAGTGACAGGAGAGAAAGAAAAGGAAAAACAGAGAAGAGAGAGATAGACGAGAGACAGAGGAGAGTCAGGGAGGAGAGAGAGATGAGAGACAGAAGTGAGAGAAAGAGGAGAGAGATAGACAAGAGACAGAGGAAAAATAGAGAAGAAAGAGATAGAGAGAAGAGACAAAAAAACTAAAGTAGAGAGAGGAGACAGAGAGAAGAGAGATTGACAAGAGACAGATAATACCGGGAAGAAATAGAGGAGAGAGAGGGGAGACAGAGGAGAAAGAGAGATACGACAGAGAATAGAGATGAAACAGAGGAAAGACAGAGGAGGGAGAGAGAGATAGGAGAGGGATGGAGGAGAAAGGGAAGACAGAGGAGATACAGGGGAGACAGAGCAGAGAAAGGGAAGACAGAGGGGAGAGGGAAGCAGAGGAGAGAGATGGAGAGACAGAGGGGAGAGAGATGAAGAGACAGAGGGGAGAGAGAACAGAACGAGAGAGGAGGGACAGAGGAGAGAAAAAAAGAGAGACAGAGCCCCGAAGAGACAGAGGAGAAAGAAAGAGAGGAAAGACAGAGGAGAGAGAGAGAAAGGATAGAGACAGAGGAGAGAGGGAAGACAGAGGGAAGAAAGGGAAGACAGAGGGGAGGCAGAAGAGAAAGATGGAGAGACAGAGGAGAGTGAGATAGAGAAAAAGAGGAGAGAGAGAGATGAAGGGACAGAGGAGAGAAAAAATTGAGAGAGAGGAGGGACAGAGGAGATATAGAGCGAAGAGACAGAGGAGAGAGAGAGAGGATAGAGGAGAGAGAGAGAGAGAGAGGAGGGACAGAGGATATATAGAGCGAAGAGACAGAGGAGAGAGAGAGGATAGAGGAGAGAGGATAGACAGATGAGAGAAAAGATAGATAGAGGAGAAATAGAGAAAGGAGAGACAAAGGAGCGAATAAAAAAGAGAAGAGACATAGGACAGAGATAGAGAGGATAGACAGAGGAGAGATAGAGAGGAGAGACAGAAAAGAGAAAGAGGAGAGACGGAGAAGAGATGGGGAGGCAAGACAGAGAAGAGAGAGAAAGAGGAGAGAGAGGAGAGATAGAGGAGAGATAGAAGAGAGAGAGAGAGGAGAGCCAGAGGAGCGAGAGAAAGAGGCGAGACATAGAAGAGAGAGAGAGAGGTGGGGGAGACAGAGGAAAAAGGAAGGAGAGACAGAAGGGAGAGAGAAGAGCCAGAGAAGAGATTGGTGAGAGAGATGGAGAGACTGAGGAGAGAGGAGAAAGAGAAGAGAAAGAGAAGAGAAAGAAAAGAGAGATAGAGGAGAGACATAGGAGAGACAGAGGAGAGGGAGACGGAGAAACAGAGGCGAGAGAGGAGAGGGAGGCGAAGTAGAGGAGAGAGACAGAGGAAAGGGAGGAAAGATAGGGGAGAGACAGAGGAGAGACAGAGAAGAGGGAGGAGAGAGAGAGGATAGGGAGATGGAGAAACAGAGGAGAGAGAGGAGAGACTGAAGAGAGAGAGGAGAGAGAACAGAGAGACAGGGGAGAGAGATATCAACAAAGAAAAAAAGAGAGTCAGAGGAGACAGAAGAAAAGAGAATTGAGATGGAGACATGGAGGAGGAAGAAAAGGGAAAAAAGAGAGACAGAGAAGAGAAAGAAGAGTGACATATATGATACGGGTAAACAAGCTAGAAAAGAGACAGATTAAAGGGAGAGAAGAGACAGAATGAGGAGGGAGATGAATCAGAAGAAAGATGCAGAGATATGTGACATTCTCGGGGTTGGCAGGAGACAGCAGTACCAGGCTGGCACTGAGCGCACAGATCCTGGGTGGGTGGGTGGGGGGGAATTCTGGCTGAGTAAACATTAGTTTAGTGGCAGTGGGTGGGGGGCTC
Source organism: Rana temporaria (assembly GCF_905171775.1). NCBI lineage: Eukaryota > Metazoa > Chordata > Amphibia > Anura > Ranidae > Rana > Rana temporaria. Next base: position 111,566,748 of record NC_053501.1, read on the forward strand.
TCCCTCCTGCGGGGGAGCACAGACTCTTCATCCTCAGGTATAAGACAACAAATTGCACATTTTCGGCCAAATTCCCGGGCCACGGCGGCTCTAATATCTCTTTTTTGATAATTCGGATTCCTACCGCCGCTCATTATCAGCAGACACACTTGGCCTGGCAGAGACTGTAAATCTGCCCGTGTTTACTGAATTAAGTCCCATCTGACCCCAATTACACCTCCCGAATGTAGGCTAAATCTGTAAAGATTGTGCGGGGGACATGAGTGACTGAAATCTCTTTCCAGAGGACATGTTTTCCAAAAACAACGCCAACCTTAGACCTTGCTAGTGACAAATTTCGACAGCTAAAGAGAAACTTTCAATTATTTTCATTATTATTATTAATATATCAGATTTATTTAGCGCCAACAGTTTGCGCAGCGCATTCCAAATTTAATCACTAAAACACACATAAAAAGAAGAAAGGAAGAACAAATTTTCTTCTTTCTTATCTCAGATTTTCTGAGGGTCACCAAAAATTTTTACTGGCCACACTGGCTTTTCACGTGACTGACTCCTCTAATGCCGCGTACACACGATCGGAAATTCCAACAAGAAAGCCGTGGATTTTTTCTGCCGGAATGTTGGCTCAAACCTGTGTTGCATACACACGGTCACACAAATCTTGTCGGAAATTCCCGACCATCAAGAACGCGGTCACGTACAAGACGTACGACGGGCCGACAAAAATGAAGTTCAATAGGCTCCTCTGCTTGATTCCGAGCATGTGTGGATTTTTGTGCGTGCATACAGACGATCGGAATTTCCAACAAGAACTTTTCTTGTCAGAAAAATTGAGAACCAGCTCTCAAATTTTTGTTAAAAAATTCCAACAGAAAAAGTCAGATGGGACCTACACACCAAAGCTCACATCAAACTTTTCCTGTCCGAAATTCCAATCGTGTGTACGCGGCATTAGACTCTTGTCTAACTCTTTTCTACTCCTATTTGTTTGATGGCCTCATTTGATTGTATGTTAGTGGACATTAAGGGCACTCTCTTAGAGACCAAACCTTTATGGACAAGGCCATCTTGGGCCATTTACGGGTTATCATTTCAGAACAGGAACTTTGTGCCTTGCACATTAACTTATTCTCAGAACTGATAGAGGAAACCAAGTAGCTTCAAGGCCAGCCCAGAATGGAGTGTGCATCAATGGGTTGAGTTGACTTCTTATGCCACGTACACGCGATCGGATTTTCCGACGGAATTCTGCTCAAGCTTGGCTTGCATACACACGGTCACACAAAAATTCTCTGAATTTTGACCGTCAAGAACGCGGTGATGTACAACACTACGACAAGCCGAGAAAATTAAGTTTGCTACAGACGATCGGAATTTACGATTGGAATTTCTTCCGTCTGAAAATTTCAGAACCAGCTGTCAAATTTTTCATGGCGAAATTCCGACAGGAAAAGTCAGATGGAGACTACACACGGTCGGAATTTCCGACCAAAAGCTCACATTGGTCTTGTCTTGGAAATTCCGACCGCGTGCATTAGAGACTAACCTTTTATGGACAAGGCCATGTTGGGCCATTTATGGGTTATCATTTCAGAAAGAGGAACTTTGTGACTTGCACGTTACCTTATTCTCAGAACTGATAGAGGAAACCAAATAGCTTCAAGGCCAGCCCAGAATGGAATGTGCATCAATGGGTTGAGTCAACCATCAACTTCTTATAGGCCTTTTAGAGATTTCCTAACAGCAGTTTGTGTCACTGCCCCTCCCATAATTTAATAATAAAGGTGTGATTCTCTTACCTGTTGTGTCCCCGGGACAGGAAGATAAGTGAAAGCTCCTCAAAGGGTAAAAAAATAATTTTGGTGTAGAGTTGGCCTTCAACAAGCCTTCAGTCTCTACCTTGCATGGTGCTATGTACGATAAACGGTTAAGTGGCTGACAGTAAACTACTGACCAATTGCAAAGAAACAGTATGCGGTATGCTCTTTACAAATATGGCTGCTTGTCTGTAGCTACTACAACAATAAAGGTGGACCTCTTTCTGTGCAGGTACTTGAGGACCCAGTAGAGTTTATCGATGGAAACCATGAACTTGCTGCCTTTGAGAACCTTGACGACGAGCAAAAACTCATTGGATACTTCAAAAATGAAGATTCTGAACGTAAGTGCCATGTTCCAAAGTGTGCTTAGAAAAAAAAATATTAATTGCTACCTTATATGAGATTCATGGTGTTCCATATCCGGCGTGGCATTAAAAAAAAAAAATCAAACTGCAAATGTTGTATATTTGTATAGTGTCATACAGGGAAATATAAAACAAAATTGAGAGCAAAGCAAAGAAGCATTAAAAACGTTGCTCATTATTTGTGCTGCTGTTAAAAAATATGAAAAAAATATTTTCTTCGCTATTCAGAGATTGTACCGCCTGTAGATCCCTTCTGAGTTCACTTTCTGTTTGATGTTCCTTCTCTATAGACCACATATAGGTTTGATTGCAAACCATAAATCATTTCACCATACAGTACAGTGTTTTATCTGCCGAAAAAGCAGCACAAACATTTTGGTGTGAGAAATTTGTGCTTTCACATTTTTGTAATTGATATGGACTTGGCTCTGAGAGTTATGGCACATCAAAAACTTAGGAAGGGCAAATATTCCATCCACTAACTTCATCCCCCCACACCTCAATCCCTAAACTTAAACCTTAACCACTAAACCTAACCCTAGACCTCAACTTTCAGCCATAAACATCTACAACTAACCCTATTCCTCAAACCTCAACATCTACAGCTTAACCTAACCCTATACCTCAATCCCTAGACAATGACCACTAACCCTATACCTCAACCATAAACATTAACAGCTAACTCTATACCTCAAGCTCCAATCCTAAAATCTAAAGCTAAACCTGGTCCTATACCTTGACCCTAAACATCAATCACTAGCCTTAACCACAAACCCTAAACATCTAGAGATAACCCTATACCTCAACCCTAAACATCAACCACTAACCTTAACCCCCAACCTTAAATATCTACAGATAACCCTATACCTCAACACTAAAGATAAACACTAACCCTATACTTCAAACCCTAAATATCAAGAACTAACCCTATAGCTCAACCCTAGACATCAACAGCTAACACTATACCTCAAGCCCCAATCTTAAAATCTAAAGCTAAACCTGGTCCTATACCTCAACCCTAAACAGCAATCACTAGCCTTAACCACAAACCCTAAACATCTAGAGATAACCCTATACCTCAACATTAAAGATCAACCACTATATCTCAACCCTAATCATCAACAACTAACCCTATACATCAACCCTAACCATCAACCACTAACCCTATACCTCAACCCTAAACATCAAACACTAACCTTAACCCTCAACCTTAAATATCTACAGATAACCCTATACCTCAACACTAAAGATCAACCACTAACCCTATACTTCAAACCCTAAATATCAAGAAATAACGCTATACCTCAACCCTAGACATCAACAGATAACTCTAAACCTGGCCTTTTACCTCAACCCTAAACCTCTAACATTACAACTTAACCCCCAACCCTAAACATCTACACATAACCCTATACCTCAAGCCTAAACATCTACAACTAAACCTAACCCAATAACTCAACCCCTTAATATCAACTACTAACCTTATACCTCAACCCTAAACATCATCTACTAACTTTATACTTCAACCCTTAATCCTAAACATCTACAGCTAACCATATGCTTTAACAACAACCTCTAACCATCTACAGCTAAACCTAACGCTATACTTCAACACGAAACATCAATCACTAACCCTATACGTCAACCCCCAACCCTAAACATCTGCAATTAACCCTATAACTCAACCCCTAACCTTAAGCATCTACAACTACACCTCAATCCTAAACCTCAACCCCTAAACCCCCTGATTTAGACCTTACCCTAAGGACTCATATCAATCCAAACCTTAACCGCAAACCTTGCGCCCAATATTTAACCTCAAATCATAACTCTAAATCTTGACTTATCATAACTCTAAAACTCAACTCTAATTTTTCATAATACTAACCCTCAACCCGGGGAAGTTTTTTGTCACCCTGCCCTCATTTCCTAACCCTCACCCTAACCATACACATTACTCTCAAGGTCAAATCCTAAACCTCACCCCTAAGTAGTTTTTGCTTGTACTTCCTTTAAACCCTAATCCAACCCCTAACCATCAACTTCTTATGTACCCCTAACATTAGGTCCTTAATACTCTCCCTAATGCCTATCCTTAAACCTAACCACGAACCTCAACCCCCAACTGTAACCTGACTCTGTGTCATAAACCTTAACTCTCAAGCTAACCTCTAAACCTCAAATTCTAAACCTAACCCAACACTTCATCCTTCAACCCTAATTATCAATAATTAATCCCAACCTTAAAACTCAACGTCCAAATCCTAATCCCCTAAATCTAGAAAATGCTTAAAACCCAACTAAACCCAATCTTAAAATTGAATTCCTAACATAAATACTTGACCTAAACCATCAATCATTATGTTTTATAATCTTAAATCTCAGTCCTAAGTATTTATTCTTTCCTTGGTTCTAAAACCTCACCCTAACAACTAAACATGTGCATATCCCCTAAACGTAATCTTTAACTCAATCTAAACTCAACTTCACTCCTAACTCTAAACCTAACTCCCTAATCCTCACCCTAATGGCAAATTCTACACCTAACTATAGACTTCAGCTCCCAATCATTTCTATAAGCCTTAACTCTGAACTTTCAAGTTGATCTCTAACTCTAAAACCTAAACCCCTAAACTTAACCCAACATTTCAACCTCCAACCCTAAACATCCACTGTTATTCACAGCCCTAAACTTAAAACCCAAGTACTAAACCCCTAAAACTCCCGGCAGTGCCTGAAACCTCAACGACTAAAACCCAATCCTCAACTAAAAATCCCAACCCAAAAACTTGCCTTTAATTTGACATATCTCTAATCCTCAACCATTCTTTTTTATAATACTACATCTCAACCCTAAGTATTTTAACCGTACGCTTACTTCAGTTCCTAACCCTCACCCTAACCACTAACTGTATGCCTATCCATTAAAGTCAATGCCCAACTCTAAACCTCACCCATAACACCAAACTTCAATTATTACTCTAAAGCCCTGTACACACGATCGGTCCATCCGATGAAAACGTTCTGATGGACCGTTTTCAACGGTTAACCGATGAAGCTGACTGATGGTCAGTCATGCCTACACACCATCGGTTAAAAAACCGATCGTGTCAGAACGCGGTGACGTAAAACACAACGACGTGCTGAAAAAAAACAAAGTTCAATGCCTCCAAGCATGCGTCGACTTGATTCTGAGCATGCGTGGATTTTTAAACGATGGACGTGCCTACAAACGATCTTTTTTTTTCTATTGGTTAGGTATCCATCGGTTAAATTTAAAACAAGATTGCTTTTTTTAACCTATGGATAAATAACCATTGGGCCCGAGACACGATCGGTTTGGTCCGATGAAAACGGTCCATCAGACCGTTCTCATCGGTTTGACCGATCGTGTGTACGCGGCATAACTCTAACAATAGACTTCAGTCCCAAACTATAACTTGGCCCCCGAACCGTAAGCCTCAACTCTGAACTTTCAACTTGACCCCTCACTCTACCCCCAAACCTTAACCAATACTTCATCCTCCAATACTAAGCAACAACTATTAATCCTAACCTTAAACCTGAACCCATAACTCTAGAAAATGCCTAACCTGAGCTCATCCTCCAATCACAGTAGAGAGGTTCTCCATACCTACCGACAAGGCTACCCTAAAACAAGTCTTTCCGTTGACAAAATATAGTGAATTAGCTTCAGGTGCATGTGTGCAACTTCCTCAGGAGTGTCCCAGAACCTTCTAACCAGTTACGCAAGTTATGACTTTGCTTCCTAAAGTCAAGAGCTGGTCTACTACCTCCCATCTTCCACATCTAGCTACCAGTCCTTGTACATGAGGAACAGGCTCAATAACCAAGTGCTTGCCATGCATGAAAGTAGACAGCAGGACAGGCCAAAACGTTTGGGAGGCAACTCATTTGCATATCAGACAACTCTGGAACCCGAAGCACTTTAAAAAGCTATAGGGTTGATATACTAAAGGCAGATAGGCTGTTTTACTTTGCAGGGGAATTTGCATTTTGCAAGAGAATTATCCCCTTTGGTGAGTCAACCCCTATGGCACTTGTGTGCAGGGACACAAACCTAGTGACTCCATTGCAGTTATATTATGTAGCTAAGTTCAATACAAACAGTTCTTCTTTAAAATCTCTATAATCGGTGTGAGAATAAAGGGTTAAAAATGGAGCCACGCTAAAAAAAAAAAAGCTGACAAAGTTCTTTTTGTCTGGCCTGTCAAATGGATTCTCTATCAGGGGGATGAATGTAGATTATATCAGGATTCACAGCAGATCCCCCGTACAAAGAAGACTGAGCTGGAGGATATAGAGCATGCCGGCCAGGCAAACACAACTATGGGCATTGGGCAATGCTAATGTTGGGTTTAAATGGTCACTCCACCCAAAATTGATATTTTATACACCTTTTCAGTTTGGCAAGTGTACATCTGTGACATGGACGTAATTTTAGGCTAAATTTGGAAAAGTAGATTTCATTAATTCTAGGGACTCACAGGCCCGGATTCAGATAGCAGTTACGACGGCGTATCTCCAGATACGCCGTCGTAACGAGTTGCGGGGTCGTATCTATGCGACTGATTCATAGAATCACTTACGCATAGATTTCCCTAAGATACGACCAACGTAAGTCTCTTACACCGTCGTGTCTTAGGCTGCATATTTACGCTGGCCGCTAGGTGGCGCTTCCGTCGATTTACGTGAGGAATATGCAAATTAGGTAGATACGCTGATTCAGAAACGTACGTCCGCCCGGCGCATTTTTTTACGTCGTTTACGTTCGGCTTTTTCCGGCGTAAAGTTACCCCTGGGTCTATGAGGCGTACGCAATGTTAAGTATGGACGTCGGGCCAGCGTAGAATTTTCCGTCGATTACGTCATTTGCGTAAGTCGTTCGCGAATAGGGCTGTACGTAAGTTACGTTCACGTCGAAAGCATTGATGATTTGCGGCGTAATTTTGAGCATGCGCACTGGGATTCTTTCACGAACGGCACATGTGCCTGCCGTTCGTAAAAAATGTCAAATACGTGGGGTCAGAATTCATTTAAATAAAACACGCCCACATCATCCACATTTGAATTAGGCGGGCTTACGCCAGATCACATACTCTACGCCGCCGTAACTTAGGGCGCAAGTTCTTTATGAATACGGAACTTGCGCCCTAAGTTACGGCGGCGTAACGTATCTGAGATACGTTACGCCCGCCGATAGATACACCAGTGTATCTGAATCTGGGCCACAATTCGCATTATCCTGCATCACGGTGTGCCGCTCATATACGTTGTGCGCACATTTTGTGGGTGTGTCCATTTATTTCTAATGGTCCCTCAAGGAGCGTCCATTTATATAAATATAATGGTCCCTCAGTAAGTGTCCAGGTATTTATTAAGGTCCCTTGATAAGCATCCATTTATTTATAACAGTCCCTTAATGAGCGGCCATTTATTTATAATGGTCCCTCAATGAGTGTCCATTTATTTATAACAGTCCCTTGATGAGTAGCCATTTATTTATAACAGTCCCTTAATGAGCGGCCATTTATTTATAATTTTCCCTCAATGAGCGTCCATTTATTTAAAAAAAATCCCTTGATGAGCGTCCATTTATTTATAAAAGCCCTTGAGCATTCATTTATTATTAAAGGTCCCTTAAGAAGCATCCATTTATTTATAATTGTCCCTCAATGAGCGTCCATTTATTAGTAACGATCCCTTAAGAAGCATCCAGTTATTAATAAAAAGTCCCTCAATGAGCGTCCATTTTTTTTTAATGGTCCTTTAAGGAGCATCCAGTTATTAATAAAGGGTCCCTCAGTGAGCGTCCATTTATTTATGATGGTCCCTCTATGAGCAGACATTTATTTATTCTAGTCCCTTGAGTAGAGAGTCCGTGGGCCGGATTCAGATACATTGGTGTATCTTTCCCGGGTGGCGTAACGTATCTCAGATACGTTACGCCGCCGTAAATTAGGGCGCAAGTTCCGTATTCAGAAAGAACTTGCGCCCTTAGTTACGGTGGCGTAACGTATGTGTGTCGGCGTAAGCCTGCCTAATTCAAATGTGGATGATGTGGGCGTGTTTTGTTTAAATTACATGTGACCCCGCGTATTTGACGTTTTTTTACGAACGGCGCATGCGCCACTCGTGAAAAAATCCCAGTGTGCATGCTCGAAATTACGCCGCAAATCGTCAATGCTTTAGACGTGAACGTAACTTACGTACAGCCCTATTCGCGACCGACTTACGCAAACGAAGTAAGATTTTCAAAACTCGACGCGGGAACGACGTCCGTACTTAACATTGGCTACGCCTCATATAGCAGGGGTAACTTTACGCCGGAAAAAGCCTAACGTAAACGACGTAAAAAAAATACGCCGGGCGGACGTACGTTTCTGAATCGGCGTATCTACCTAATTAGCATATTCATCGCGTAAATATACGGAAGCGCCACCTAGCGGCCAGCGTAAATATGCAGCCTAAGATACGACGGTGTAAGACACTTACGCCGGTCGGATCTTAGGGAAATCTATGCGTAACTGATTCTATGAATCAGGCGCATAGTTACGACCGACGGAACTCAGAGATATGACGGCGTTTTCGGAGATACGCCGTCGTATCTCCTTTCTGAATCCGGGCCCATATATTTATATTGGTCCTTCAATGTGCTGCCATTTTTTTTATAATGGTCGAGAAGAGTCCGTTTATTTATATTGGTCCCTCAATGAGCGTCCATTTTTTTATAATGGTCTCTCTATCAGCGTCCATTTATTTATCACCGTCCCTGAATGAGCGCCCATTTATTTATCATGGTCCCCTTTTTAGTGTCCATTTATTTATACTAGTCCCTCGAGTAGAGAGTCCGTTTATTTATATTGGTCCCTCAATGAGCGTCCATTTTTTATATTGGTCCCTCAATGAGCGGCCATTTTTTATATTGGTCCCTCAATGAGCGTCCATTTTTTATATTGGTCCCTCAATGAGCGGCCATTTTTTATATTGGTCCCTCAATGAGCGTCCATTTTTTATATTGGTCCCTCAGTGAGCGGCCATTTTTTATATTGGTCCCTCAATGAGCGTCCATTTTTTATATTGGTCCCTCAATGAGCGGCCATTTTTTATATTGGTCCCTCAGTGAGCGTCCATTTTTTATATTGGTCCCTCAATGAGCGGCCATTTTTTTATTTTTTATAATGGTCGAGGAGAGTCCATTTATTTCTAAAAGTCCCTCACATCAAAGAAAGGGCCCATCCACGCCACAATGCATTTTTGTACTTTGCGGAATTTTTTTTTAAGCGCCCCATTCTTTTCCAGTGCACTAAAAAAAAAATAGGGCGTCATGCGTTATTGTGATTTTCAGAGCATTGTTGACATGCGTTGGTGGCACACCACATAGATCCCGTCTTGCATTACTGGAGCAGGGGGAGAGTCAGGCTGTCTGTGCTGTCTGGCGCGGGGGGGTGTAAATCTCAGGATTGGCTGGACACAAAGGGGTAGATTCAGGTAGCTTTGCACAGTTTTTACGGAGGCGCAGGGCACCGTTTTTGCCCTGCGCCCCCGCAAATTATCTGCGCTACCCTTGATTCACGGAGCAGTAGCTCCGTAAACTGCGTGGGCGCTCCGGCAAAATGCCCGGCGTAAGCGCGCGCAATTTAAATGATCCCGTATGGGGCGGGAATCATTTAAATTAGGCGCGTTCCCGCGCCGAGCGTAGGGCGCATGCTCCGTCGGGAAACTTTCCCGACGTGCATTGCGGCAAATGACGTCGCAAGGACGTCATTTGCTTCAAAGTGAACGTGAATGGTGTCCAGCGCCATTCACGATTCACTTACGCAAACAACGTAAAATTTAAACTTCGCGACGCGGGAATGACGGGTATACGTAGCATTGGCTGCCCCTGCTATTAGCAGGGGCAGCCTTACGCAAAAACCGACGTACGCAAATGACGTAAACTGCGTACGCAGGGCTCGCGTAGGGTTGTAAATCGGCGTTAGTATGCAATTTGCATACTATACGCTGACCACAACGGGAACGCCACCTAGCGGCCTGCGTAAGAATGCAGCCTAAGATATGACGGCATAAGGAGCCTTATGCCAGTCATTTCTTAGGCTGCAGTCGGCGTAACGAGGTTCCTGAATCAGGAGCATTCGTAACGCCGGCGCACGTAAGCAATTGAATCTACCCCAAAGCCTTTAAATACCCGGACATATCCATGGAGGTAACTGGCACAACAGGACTTGCGTAGTGAAGGTGGCGCCTGTATGGGCCGAGGGCGCACCTATAGCCATCATAGACCCCATGCAACTGCTATGGGGCCCCGAAGCAAAAAGGGGGCCCGGCACTGTCCTAACTAAATGAAACAGAAGCCCCACACACTCTGAGGTTGGGGTCTGTATTGGCGGGCTTCCATAAGGGTTAATGACATTTTTGTGTAGCCCATGATAAAGGGGGTATTAAGGGATTTATGGAGTCAGCAAATACCCCCCTTCCATTCTTTTCAGATGGCGCACAAAACATGCTTCCGCAGCACGAGCGGGCGGGTGTCACCGCTCCCCCCCCCACCACCACCACCTCCCCGCTGCAGCCTTTTGTTTACTCTGCCTGTTAATAAAGATTGTCTCTTGGCTGTGCTGAGAATCGATCGGGTGAGATAACTCGCTGAAGGGCGACTGCTCCCCAATGGATACACAGAGACAGGAAGGCGTATTATCTTCCAAGGCAACACGCCTACGCATGTGCCCCCCCATCCCTGCTCTCCTATGCCATGGAGGGGTCACTGTGCCCCCCTGTCCTATGTCATAGAGGGGTCACTGTGTCCCCCCTGTACTGCTGTCCTATGCCATGGAGGGGTCACTATGCCCCCCCAGTCCTGCTGTCCTATGCCATGGAGGGGTCACTGTGCCCCCCCCATCCCTGCTGTCCTTGCCATGGAGGGGGTCACTGTGCCCCCCTGTCCTGCTGTCCTATGTCATAGAGGGGTCACTGTGCCCCCCTGTCCTGCTGTCCTGTGCCATGGAGGGGTCACTGTGCTCCCCTGTACTGCTGTCCTATGTCATGGAGGGGTCACTGTGCCCCCCCATCCCTGCTCTCCTATGCCATGGAGGGTTTAATGTGCCCCCCTGTACTGCTGTCCTATGCCATGGAGGGGTCACTATGCCCCCCCAGTCCTGCTGTCCTATGCCATGGAGGGATCACTGTGCCCCCCCCGTCCTGCTGTCCTATGCCATGGAGGGGGTCACTGTGCCCCCCCGTCCTGCTGTCCTACGCCATGCAGGGGTCACTGTGCCCCCCGTCCTGCTGTCCTATGCCATGGAGGGGTCACTGTGCCCCCCCGTCCTGCTGTCCTATGCCATGGAGGGGTCACTGTGCCCCCCCGTCCTGCTGTCCTATGCCATGGAGGGGTCACTGTGCCCCCCCCCGTCCTGCTGTCCTATGCCATGGAGGGGTCACTGTGCCCCCCCGTCTTGCTGTCCTATGCCATGGAGGGGGTCACTGTGCCCCCCTGTCCTGCTGTCCTATGTCATAGAGGGGTCACTGTGCCCCCCCGTCCTGCTGTCCTATGCCATGGAGGGGTCACTGTGCCCCCCCAGTCCTGCTGTCCTATGCCATGCAGGGGTCACTGTGCACCATCGTCCTGCTGTCCTATGCCATGGAGGGGTCATTGTGCCCCCCCCCATCCCTGCTGTCCTTGCCGTGGAGGGGTCACTGTGCCCCCCGTCCTGCTGTCCTATGTCATGGAGGGGGTCACTGTGCCCCCCCATCCCGCTGTCTTATGCCATGGATGGGGTCACTGTGCCCCCTGTCCTGCTGTAATTGCTGTAATATTCAATGGAGGGGTCACTATGCCCCCTGTCCTGCTGTCCTATGCCATGGAGGGATCACTGTTTGGTCACAAACACCCAAAACCCCTCTTCCTAGCACAAATCCTCTTCCCCATCCCCACTTCCAACACAAATCACTTTTACTAGCACACCCCCCCCCCACCCAAATTCCCTCTCCTGGAACAATACTTACCCCCCTGCTGCCCCCCAAATCCCCCCACCCAACACAAATCCCCCCCCATCTCCATGTGGTGCCCCCACATCTCACATGATACTATAGTGCCCAGGGCAGCCGCCCCTCCTGCCCTCCCTTGTCCCCGCCCGGTCTGCCCTGCATTGCATAAAGAAAGCGCAGAAACCCAGTGATGACATCATCGGGTCTAAAATACATTTTGTAATGAAAGCAGAAAATCTTTTATGCAAAAATGTCATTCGCATGTGGATCCCATGTCTGCTTTCTGTGCGCTGGCCCTTTAAGCCCGTTGCTTAATGCAGCCCACCCACTGGAAAATATCAGTTTTCTCCCTGCATACATCAAGCTGCGGCGTTCGCTGTGCGCTAGATTAATCCTCGCGTATTTGCATATGTTTACCGCTCCCCGAACCACACATTTATGACAAGTGCGCATCTAAAGCTGACTAATGGGTAAGCCGCAGCGTGACTGGTAACAGGAAGGGGCGAGCGCTGCAATATATCGCGCTGTACTGATCTACTGGATGTGGCCCCTCAGCCGGAACGCAGGACTGGGGGCCCCGTGTGTAAAATAGAAGATGGAGTCACAGGGGCCGCCGTGCGAAGATTTCCTAGAACCTTTCTACGTGCAAAACATTCAGAACCACCCAGAACATCAGATTTCAGAGTTGGCGGAGTCTAATGGGCTGAGATACGGGGAACCCCCATAAAGTGACCAAAAAACATCAATTAGATCTCCAGCCAAAAATAGGATAAAAATGTAAAGTCCATTACAATATAAAATAAGTAAACCAGAGTTTCCGCTTCATGTCCAGCAATATTCACCTTCAATCCAGAGATTCCCCATGCAATACATTTATTCTGCCACTAGATGTCCTCGGTCTGATGGCCAGAAACATTCACCTTCAATCCAGAGATTTTCCCTGCAGTACTTTTATTCGGCCACTAGACGTCCTCAGCCTGGTGTCCAGCAATATTCACCTTCAATCCAGAGACGCCTCCTGCAATACTTTTTTCTCCCACTAGACGTCCTCGGTCTGATGGCCAGAAACATTCACCTTCAAGTGAAAGATTTATCCTGCAGTACTTTAATTCTGTCACTAGATGTCCTCGTCTCCTCAGTCCTCAGTCCAGCAGTATCTGATGGCCAGAAACATTCACCTTCAATCCAGAGATGCCCCATGCAATACATTTATTCTGCCACTAGATGTCCTCAGCCTGATGTCCAGCAATATTCACCTCCAAGCCAAAGTTTTTCCATGCAGTACTTATATTCTGTCACTAGATGTCCTCGGTCTGATAGCCAGAAATATTCACCTTCAATCCAGAGATGCCCCATGCAATACATTTATTCTGCCACTAGATGTCCTCGTCTCCTCAGTCCTCAGTCCTCAGTCCAGCAGTATCTGATGGCCAGAAACATTCACCTTCAATCCAGAGATGCCCCATGCAATACATTTATTCTGCCACTAGATTTCTTCAGTGTGATGGCCAGAAATATTCACTTTCAAGCCAAAGATTTTCCCTGCAGTACTTTTATTCTACCACTAGATGTCCTCAGCTTGATGTCCAGCAATGTTCACCTTCAATCCAGAGATGTCCCCTGCAGTACTTTTATTTTGCCACTAGATGTCTTCAGTCTGATGTCCAGCAATATTCACCTTCAATCCAGAGATGCCCCATGCAATACCTTTTTCTCCCACTAGATGTCCTCGTGTCCTCAGTCCTCAGTCCAGCAATATTCACCTTCAATCCAGAGATGTCCCCTGCAGTACTTTTATTTTGCCACTAGATGTCTTCAGTCTGATGTCCTGCAATATTCACCTTCAATCCAGAGATGCCCGATGCAATACATTTATTCTGCCACTAGATGTCTTCAGCGTGATGGCCAGAAATATTCGCCTTCAAGCCAAAGATTTTTCCCTGCAGTACTTATATTCTGTCACTAGATGTCCTCGGTCTGATAGCCAGAAATATTCACCTTCGGGGTCTCTGAGTCACTTTCACGTCAATAATTTGTTTTAATGGGCCGAACATGTGTGCCGCTCTGATAAGGCGGCGAGGCGCTGGCGCGGGTCCCTCTCGCCCCCCCCCTCCCCCTCCCCCAGCCTACTTAATAATTCAGGAGTCTCATAGAGATGTTACTAAATTTATAACTTGAATCAACATGGATGACGGGTGTCAGCCTGGACCTCGCTGAACGGACCTGCACTGCCTGAAAATAGTGGACAAGTGGATTTGGGAGGGCCCAAGAAAATGTTTGCCCCGGGGTCCAATCAATATTAAATACTGCCCTGGCAGGACAAAAGGGGGGCAGCTGCCACAGGTACAGTCATTGTTGTGGGGCCCAAAGCAGCTGCCCCTTGAGCCCACTCGTCCAAAGTATGTAATGTACAGCACAGTGTGCCGCTTTATGATGTTAAAGGTTTCGGCGTCTCTTTGGTTTGCAGATTACAAGGCCTATGAAGATGCTGCAGAGGAGTTCCACCCATACATCCCATTCTTCGCCACATTTGATGCAAAGGTAAGAGAGATCCGTCCGTTTACAGCACAGCATTTGACGGTAAAAAAGTCTGGAGAATGTGATGTACAGCACAGCATGTGATGTGGTCCAGAGTAGGTAACACACAGCACAGCATACAGAGTACAGCAACCCAGAGTATGCAACATACAGCAGAGCATCGAGAGTGCAGCAACCCAGAGTATGCAACATACAGCACAGCATAGAGAGTGAAGCAATCCAGAGTATACAGCATACAGCACAGCATGCAGAGTACATCATTTTGATCTAGATCTGTGTATAATACAGTACAGCACACAGAGTGCTGAAGTCCAGAGTATATAACATACAGCACAGCATAAAGGGTGAAGCAGTCCAGAATATGCAACATACAGCACAGCATACAGAGTGAAGCAGTCCAGTGTATGTAACACACAGCACAGCATACAGAGGGAAGCAGTCCAGAGTATGTAACACACAGCACAGCTTACAGAGTGCAGTAGGCCAGTGTATGTAGCATACAGCACAGCATACAGAGTGCAGTAATCCAGTGTATTTAACATACAGCACGGCATTCAGTGTGCAATGGCCCAGAGTATGTAACATACAGCACAGCATACAGAGTGCAGCAGTTCAGAGTATGTTACATATAGTGCAGCATACAGAGTGCAGCAGTCCAGAGTATGCAACATACAGCACAGCATATAGAGTGCAGAAGCCTAGTGTATGTAACATACAGCACTACATACAGAGTGCAGCAGTCCAGAGTATGTAGCATACAGCACAACATACAGAGTGCAGCAGTTCAGAGTATGTAGCATACAGCACACCATACAGAGTGCAGCAGTTCAGAGTATGTAGCATACAGCACAACATACAGAGTCCATCGTATTTAACATACAGCACGGCATTGAGTGTAATAGTCCAGAGTATGTAATATACAGCACAGCATACAGAGTGCAGTAATCCAGTGTAGTTAACATACAGCACAACATACAGAGTCCATCGTATTTAACATACAGCACGGCATTGACTGCAATAGTCCATAGTATGTAATATACAGCACAATATACAGAGTGGGCAGTCCAGAGTCAATAACATATAGCACAGTACAATATAAGGGGGTATATAAGCCAAGGGGTGTGTCTTCACAGGCACATGGCATCCTGAAAGGGTAAAATGAGGGTCGGAATTGATTTCCTCCTCGGGGGGGTATTCTGTAGTCTGAGACGTTCACCCGGGATAATATGGTCTTAAGATGTGCCAGTGAAGGAACCTCCAGTCTTCCGTTAGGGAGAAGAAGAACCTCCAGGGCAGGGCCAAGCCAGGTGGGGGCGGACCTGAGAATTCAACCAGACTTCCCCCGAGGGACCCTTAGGGTGGAATATCATTTCTGATTGGAGGAAACACTCCGAACCTTCACTAACCTTTTATCACTGTTTGTCTTTTGCCTTCAGGTTGCCAAGAAGTTGACCTTGAAGCTGAACGAGGTTGACTACTACGAGCCGTTCCATGATAAGCCCATCACCATCCCCAACAAACCCAACAGCGAGAAGGAGATCGTGGAGTTCCTGCATGAGCACAAGAGGTCAGTAGACAATTCCCGACCTCACCCACACCAGTGCCAGGGTGCCAAATGTTTATAAGCGGTAATAGGCAGAGCACTTGGGCAACTCCCGACCTCCTTTATATCTTGGATAAGCCAACAGCAAGATCTCCATTCTATAATTCCATGGATGGTGGGAACCCCTCATAATGGGCACAGCGGGTGTACAGACCCGGGAACTCAGCACAGGGATGGTGGGAACCTCTCATAATGGGCACAGCGGGTGTACAGACCTGGGAACTCAGCACAGGGATGGTGGGAACCCCTCATAATGGGCACAGCGGGTGTACAGACCCGGGAACTCAGCACAGGGATGGTGGGAACCCCTCATAATGGGCACAGCGGGTGTACAGACCTGGGAACTCAGCACAGGGATGGTGGGAACCCCTCATAATGAGCACAGGGGGTGTACAGACCCGGGAACTCAGCACAGGGATGGTGGGAGCACCTCATAATGGGCACAGCAGGTGTACAGACCCCGGAACTCAGCACAGGGATGGTGGGAACCCCTCATAATGAGCACAGGGGGTGTACAGACCCGGGAACTCAGCACAGGGATGGTGGGAGCACCTCATAATGGGCACAGCAGGTGTACAGACCCCGGAACTCAGCACAGGGATGGTGGGAACCCCTCATAATGGGCACAGCGGGTGTACAGACCCGGGAACTCAGCACAGGGATGGTGGGAACCCCTTATAATTGGCACAGCAGGTGTACAGACCCGGAAACTCAGCACAGGGATGGTGGGAACCCCTCATAATTGGCACAGTGGGTGTACAGACCCGGGAACTCAGCACAGGGATGGTGGGAACCCCTCATAATGGGCACAGTGGGTGTACAGACCCGGGAACTCAGCACAGGGATGGTGGGAACCCCTCATAATGGGCACAGCAGGTGTACAGACCCGGGAACTCAGCACAGGGATGGTGGGAACCCCTCATAATGGGCACAGCAGGTGTACATGTAACAGCAACTTGATAGCATGCAAAATGAAAGGCTCAACATCATCTATCTATCTATCTATCTATCTATCTATCTATCTATCAGAGATCCCCTTTAGGTTCCTTTGCAGACAGTCGATCCTCGGCGTCTCGCAGACGTGGCGCGTCTCTCGGGCGGCGTAAGGGTTAATCCCGGCATTTCTCCGGCGTGTTGTTCTGGCTAGCTGGACGATGTTGGAAGCCGCACAACATCATCTGCCCATCTCCGACAAGGGGTCGAGCGGCAGTTGTGATGGCTGGTGCAGTTGCCATGGTGCCCCGTTAAAAACAATTTAGCTGCCATAGAAACGTTTTGAAATAATGTGTTTTTCTGTCTCGTGCTGGTTTTTAACCCGCGAGGTGCCCGCCAGCCACCCCTGCCGCAGCGACGACGACGACTGGAGAGGAAATTGCAAAGTCTGTGTCGCCTTTAATAAGTATTTTTTTTTTCCGTTACTTAGAAAATTGTTGCACAAATTAAATGGAGTTGCTGATTTTACTTGTTCGTGATTCTTCACTTTGCTGGGCGCTCTTGGTCCCGCCCATTTTTCCCCGAAAAAGACCCTCATAGAGCCAATGGTGGTGAAGGCAACGGGTTGAGGGTAACGGCATCCCACCAGTTAACTCTACCTTCCTATCTCTCCTCACCCCTTCAAAGCTTCAGCGACTGCATAGATGTGTCACAGGGCTTCAAAATCTTCAGAGTCCTTCAGCATGTCTATGCACGTGCAGGGATTTCTTTACTCATGCACAAAGATGCTGCAGTTATGGAGATCTTGGGTCTCAGGTTGTCTGCTCGTGCGCAGAAAAACTTGGCACTGTGCAAATGTGTTGCAGGTCTCTCTCAGGTCCAGAAGGCCACCTAAGGCGCATGGGCTTCAGGATCTTCAGAGTCCTTCAGCATGTCTATGCACGTGCAGAGATTTCCTTACTCATGCGTATAGACGCTGCAGGTATGGAGATCTCAGATCTCTGGTTATCTGCTCATACGCATTAATACTTGTCACATGTGCAAATGTTTTGCTGGTCTCTCTCAGGTCCTAAAGGCCACCAGATTTCATATTTTCACGGATGTGCCACATGGCTTCAGGCTCTGGAGAGTCCTTCAGCACATCTCTGCACGTGCAGGGATTTCCTTACTCATGCGAGTAGACACTGCAGGTTTGGAGATCTCGTGTCTCAGGTTGTCTGCTCATGCGCAGGAAAACTTGTCACGTGCAAACGTGTTGCAGATCTCTCTTAGGTCCAGAAGGCCACCAAATTTCATGTGTAGATATGCCGCAGGCAGGGCTTCAGGGTCTTTAGAGTCCTTCAGCATGTCTATGCACGTGCAGGGTTTTCCTTACTCATGCGCGTAGACGCTGCAGGTATGGAGATCTCGGATCTCTGGTTATCTGCTCATACGCATTAATACTTGTCACATGTGCAAATGTTTTGCTGGTCTCTCTCAGGTCCTAAAGGCCACCAGATTTCATATTTTCACGGATGTGCCACATGGCTTCAGGCTCTGGAGAGTCCTTCAGCACATCTCTGCACGTGCAGGGATTTCCTTACTCATGCGAGTAGACACTGCAGGTTTGGAGATCTTGTGTCTCAGGTTGTCTGCTCATGCGCAGGAAAACTTGTCACGTGCAAACGTGTTGCAGATCTCTCTTAGGTCCAGAAGGCCACCAAATTTCATGTGTAGATATGCCGCAGGCAGGGCTTCAGGGTCTTTAGAGTCCTTCAGCATGTCTATGCACGTGCAGGGTTTTCCTTACTCATGCGCGTAGACGCTGCAGGTATGGAGATCTCGGATCTCTGGTTATCTGCTCATACGCATGAATACTTGGCACATGTGCAAATGTTTTGCTGGTCTCTCTTAGGTCCTGAGGGCCACCAGATTTCATATTTTCACAGATGTGCCACATGGCTTCAGGCTCTGCAGAGTTCTTTAGCACATCTATGCACGTGCAGGGATTTACTTACTCATGCGCGTAGACGCTGCAGGTATGGAGATCTCAGATCTCTAGTTATCTGCTCATACGCATGAATACTTTGCACATGGCTTCAGGCTCTGCAGAGTTCTTCAGCACATCTATGCACGTGCAGGGATTTCCTTACTCATGGGCATAGACGCTGTAGGTATAGAGATCTCGGATCTCTGGTTATCGGCTCATAAGCATGAATACTTGACACATGTGCAAATGTTGTTCTGGTCTCTCTTAGGTCCTGAGGGCCACCAGATTTTATATTTTCACGGATGTGCCACATGGCTTCAGGCTCTGCAGAGTCCTTCAGCATGTCTATGCACGTGCAGGGATTTCCTTACTCATGCGCGTAGACGCTGCAGGTATGGAGATCTCAGATCTCTAGTTATCTCCTCATACTCATGAATACTTTGCACATGGCTTCAGGATCTGCAGAGTTCTTCAGCATATCTTTGCACGTGCAGGGATTTCCTTACTCATGGGCGTAGACGCTGAAGGTATAGAGATCTCTGGTTATCTGCTCATACGCATGAATACTTGGCACATGTGCAAATGTTTTTCTGGTCTCTCTTAGGTCCTGAGGGCCACCAGATTTTATATTTATACGGATGTGCCACATTGCTTCAGGCTCTGCAGAGTTCTTCAGCATGTCTATGCACGTGCAGGGATTTCCTTACTCATGCGCATAGACGCTGCAGGTATGGAGATCTCAGATCTCTAGTTATCTGCTCATACGCATGAATACTTTGCACATGGCTTCAGGCTCTGCAGAGTTCTTCAGCACATCTATGCACGTGCAGGGATTTCCTTACTCATGGGCGTAGACCCTGCAGGTATAGAGATCTCGGATCTCTGGTTATCTGCTCATACGCATGAATACTTGGCACATGTGCAAATGTTTTTCTGGTCTCTCTTAGGTCCTGAGGGCCACCAGATTTCATATTTTCACAGATGTGCCACATGGCTTCAGGCTCTGCAGAGTTCTTCAGCACATCTATGCACGTGCAGGGATTTCCTTACTGATGCGCACATTAATACTTGGCACATGTGCAGATAAGTTGCAGGTTTATCTCAGGCCCTGAAAGCCAACGGATTGCATGCCTTTGGGCTTTAGGTCCTGCTAAGTATTTCAGCACGTCTATGCACGTGCAGGGGGTTTTTAGATCTCAGGTTGTCTGCTCATGCGCAGGAAAACTTGGCGCATGTGCAGATGTGTTTTGCAAGCCTCTCACAGATTCTGAAGGCCAGCAGATTGCATGTATGTGCAGATGTGTTGCAAGCCTCTCACAGATTCTGAAGGCCAGCAGATTGCATGCATGTGCAGATGCGCTACAGGGCTTCAGGACCATGCAGGAACCTTTGGCAGATTTGCGCACGTGCATGATTTTTCCCTGCACGTGCATAAAGAGTTATGGAGGTCCCAAATCAAATCTCAGGTCCCCACCAGGTCCCAAAAGCTGGATTTTTAAAGACAGGAGCACCAGCGGGGGGATAGGCAGGGACTAAAGTCGCTTTTAAAGGATTGCGGCTCTGGAGCATGCGCCGTTCGAATTTTATTTTTCATTGCATGTCTTCTTTAATTTTTTTTTTCTTCTATTAAAATGTCCAGGATGTAAATAAAAATGAAAAGTAATAGCCGCTCCATCATCCTGATTTGAGGTCGACTTGCCATTTTATGTCACCGTGTCCGCCAAGCCGCAGACTCATGCCGCGCAGCGTTCGTCCGCATGGCTGCCAAGAAAAACATCCAATCCCGTAGCTCCATTTCAGCCTCCATCCACAGTCATGGGGCCCCGTCGTTTTTTCGGACCTCCTCGCCGTCTCTGTCTTTGGACTTTCTGCGTAAAAATCGCGTCTGAAACCCGAGAAATGTAATATATTTTACGGCAGAGAAAATAATCGTTCTCTCCACCGATCCTTCAGGGAAGCCAATAATAAATTCCTGCTGCGTGCGACAACAAGTTACTTAATTGCATTAATCAGAAATCACCAGATGCATTTGTAACCGTTCAGGGAATCGCTACTTGTGAATTAACATCGCTACATTGTGTCAGTTCTTTATTCAGATAGATACGGCTATTAGCCAGATTCCTAAAGCTGCCCCCCCTCCCCTCCCCCATCTCTTAAAAAAATGCCAATACAATGAAAAGGCTTATTCACGCTGGCTTTGGTCTCTGAAGAGCGATCCGTGCTTAGGTTGCTCTTCAGAGAGCATTTCACAGGCGGTAAGTATTGCCTCCTCCCTACTTTACTTTTACTGGATGGGTTGTGCTCAGTGGGTCCAAATAGACAGGGGGGTATCATTCCTGGAAAATATCTTCCCCATGACATGTGTATATCCCGACCACTGCCACCAATGATGGGACACTTTTCCTCCCACTGACTCCAATGATGGGACACTATTCCTTCCACTGATACCAATGATGGGACACTATTCCCCCCACTGATACCAATGATGGGACACTATTCCTCCCACTGACACCAATGATGGGACACTATTCCTCCCACTGACTCCAATGATGGGACACTATTCCTCCCACTGACACCAATGATGGGACACTATTCCTCCCACTGATACCAATGATGGGACACTATTCCTCCCACTGATACCAATGATGGGACACTATTTCTCCCACTGATACCAATGATGGGACACTATTCCTCCCACTGACACCAATGATGGGACACTATTCCTCACACTGATATCAATGATGGGACACTATTCTTCCCACTGATACCAATGGTGGGACACTATTCCTCCCACTGATACAAATGATGGGACACTATTCCTCCCACTGACACCAATGATGGGACAATATTCCCCCCCCGATACCAATGATGGGACACTATTCCTCCCACTGATACCAATGATGGGGCACTATTCCTCCCACTGATACCAATGATGGGACAATATTCCTCCCACTGATACCAATGATGGGACACTATTCCTCCCACTGATACCAATGATGGGGCACTATTCCTCCCACTGACACCAATGATGGGACACTATTCCTCCCACTGACACCAATGATGGGACAATATTCCCCCCCCCGATACCAATGATGGGACACTATTCCTCCCACTGATACCAATGATGGGACAATATTCCTCCCACTGATACCAATGATGGGACACTATTCCTCCCACTGATACCAATGGTGGGACACTATTCCTCCCACTGATACCAATGATGGGACACTATTCCTCCCACTGACACCAATGATGGGACACTATTCCCCCCCCCTGATACCAATGATGGGACACTATTCCTCCCACTGATACCAATGATGGGGCACTATTCCTCCCACTGATACCAATGATGGGACAATATTCCTCCCACTGATACCAATGATGGGACACTATTCCTCCCACTGATACCAATGATGGGACACTATTCCTCCCACTGACACCAATGATGGGGCACTATTCCTCTCACTGATATTCTGTTCCTGACAATTATTAGAGATGAGGGCGTGGCTTAGACAAGCATTATAACATCTTTCCTATTGCAGATCACATCCATTGAGGAACCGCTCTGGTTTCAGGACGTTGCAAGGAAACCAAATATATAATAATGACATGCCCCATAGTCTCTAAGACAAAGGAATACAAAAAAAAAAAAATCTATTGTAGTTTATATTCTTTTTTCTAGATGAAAAAAAAATCAAAAATAAATAAAAAATCGCGTTTGAAGCGCCGTCTTCCAGAAGTCACCCGTCTCGTCTCCTTCGGGTTCCTCTCCCTTGAGGGTTAAAAGCAGATAAGAGGCCGGCTTCTTTTGAGGATTGGCGATGAAAGCGCAGCTATACAGATACACTTAAGAATTGTCAGTTCGGAGACCGCGGTTGCCATGGCAGCAAGGCCTTTAAACTGCACGCAGAGCAAATACATTTTTTTTCTCCCCCCCCCTTTCTGTAATATAAGTATTGTTTTCTTCTGCATCATATTATTCTACTTAAGAGCTCTCAACACCTTTACAAGAGGAGGGCCACTCAAAAATGGCCGCCTGTTGACCCTAAACCATACCGATAAAGCTTTTCTCACCTGAATAGGAAAGTTAACTGGAGGTTTTTTATGTGTGAACGTCTGAATTCCACACTATTTTTTTTTTTTTTTCAAATTACAAAAACAAATTTATCTGAATTTTTCCAATTTAATTCACTTTTGTGCGAAATTAAAAAATGTATTTCGTTTCGTATCGATTCGTTATTTGCATACATTTGTTTTCGTTAAATTTGTTCAATTTGTTTTTAATTCCTTTTCGGAATTAGTTTTGAATATTTGAATTCTAATCAAATTTTTCGAATTCCATTTAAAATCAAATTTATTCTATTAGAAATTTTAATTTTGGAAGATGGTTATATTCCATTCTATTCTATTGTTTTTTTTTTCTATTTTTATTCTTTTCTATTCTATTATTTTTCCTTTCTGTTCTATTCTATTATTTTTCCTTTCTGTTCTATTCTATTATTTTTTATACTATTCAAATTTATTCTATTTGAAATTAGAATTTCAGAAAACGGTTATATTATTATAGTTTATATTCTATTATATTATTTTCTATTGTATATTCTATTCTGTTCTATTATTTTATTTTCTATTATTTTCTTATTCAATCTCAATTCAAATTTATTCTATTAGAAATTTGAATTTCAGAAGATGGTTATATTCTTTCTATTTTTCATTTTATTCTGTTCTTTTTTTATTTTCTATTTTGTTCTGTTTTTCTGTTTTCTTTTATTTTCTATGTTATCCCTATTTTTTTTCTTTTTTTTCTATTCTTTTATTTTGAATTCTGTTCTGTTTTACACTATTCTATTCTATTCTATTCTATTTTTGTTCTATTCAATTTTTTTAATTCTTTTATTTTGTATTCTCTCAGGATTTACTCTAATAGATTATATTCTATTCTTTTATTTTATTTTGTATCCCTTTTTTGTTCTATTCAATTTTTTTCTATTCTTTTATTTTGCATTCTGTTCTGTTTTACTCTATTATATTACGGTGTATCCTATTCTTTTATTTTCTATTTTTTTCCCTTTTTTGTTCTATTCAATTTATTTCTATTCTTTTATTTTCTATTCTGTTCTGTTTTACTCTATTATATTCTATTATATTCTTGTATTTTTTTATTTTATCCCTTTTTATACCTTTTTTGTTCTATTCAATTTTTTTTCTATTCTTTTATTTTGTATTCTCTCAGGTTTTTAATCTATTCTATTCTATTATTTTATTTTATTATTTATCCCTTTTTTGTTCTATTCAATTTTTTTCTATTTTCTATTTTATCCCTATTTTTTATTCAATTTTTTTTTCTATTCTTTTATTTTGAATTCTGTTCTGTTTTACACTATTATATTCTATTTTTGTTCTATTCAATTTTTTTTCTATTCTTTTATTTTGAATTCTCTCAGGTTTTACTCTATTATATTCTATTCTATTCTTTTATTTAATTTTTTATCCCTTTTTTGCTCTATTGAATTTTTTTCTATTCTTTTATTTTGCATTCTGTTCTGTTTTACTCTATTATATTACGGTATATCCTATTCTTTTATTTTCAATTTTTTTCCCTTTTTTGTTCTATTCAATTTTTTTCTATTCTTTTATTTTCTATTCTGTTCTGTTTTACTCAATTATATTCTATTATATTCTTGTATTTTTTTATTTTATCCCTTTTTTATACCTTTTTTGTTCTATTCAATTTTTTCTCTATTATTTTATTTTGTATTCTCTCAAGTTTTACTCTATTATATTCTATTCTTTTGTTTGCTATTTTATCCCTTTTTTCTATTCAACTTTTTTTTTTAATTCTTTTATTTTGTATCCTATTTCTATTTTATCCCTTTTTTTTCTATTCTATTTTCTCTTAAACCTTAACTGGACTTATGATAAACTTGTGGCACCCTCATCCTTTACTTTTTCTTTAAAGTGCTTATGCTTACAACTCAAACTTGTTTGGGGCCTGTGAGGATACAAGGGCTCTGATGAAGGGGGAAGTGAGCCCTCGAAACTAGTTGGCTTTGCCTACCAAGATTAATAAACCTTTACAGGACTTATGATAAACTCGTGGCACCCTCATCTTTTACATTTCCTTTAAAGTGCTTACAACTCAAACTCTTTTGGGGCCTGTGAGGATATAAGGGCCCTGATGAAGGGGCAGTTGAGCTCTCGAAACACGCTAGATTTACCAAGATTATTAAACCTTTACTGGACTTATGATACAGTTGTGGCACCCTCATCCTTTTACATGTTCTTTAAAGTACTTTAAGTTAAATCTTGAAGTCTTTTATGGCCTGTGAGGATCCAAAGGCCCTGATGAAGGGGCAGTTGAGCCCTCGAAACACGTTAGATTTACCAAGATTATTTTTTATATTGTAATTATTATTTTTTTGTATTTTGCAGACCAACACTGAGGAAACTGAGACCAGACAGCATGTATGAGACCTGGGTAAATATTTTTGCATTCTTACTTACTAGATCGGTCCTTCGTAATCTTTTGAACACAGAGGAACCCTTGAAAAAGTATTCAGGTCTCAGAGAAGTTCCTGCTTAGTATTAGTGCTCGTAATTAATGAAATCGAAGAGATAAACATTAATTAATGAATATGGAATCTGGAGTACCCAAAGTATTTGACACCCAAAGCGGATCGTTTCTACGATTCAATGAACAAAAAGAAAAATGGAATGTCTACTCATATCAGTGGTGAATGGTGAAAGACCCCTTTACATTGGTGGTTAGTAGTAAACCGCCTCTTACATTGGCGGTCATTACCAAAGCGCCCCCTATATTGATGGTCGATGGAGAGGGCTTCGTATATTTATGGTCAAGAGGACAAGAGGCCACCTACTTTAGTGGGCAGTTGGAGGATAAATACCTTCACTTTAGTGATTATCTTTGAGGTTAGTCAAGGAACCCAACACAACGTCTAGAGAAGCCATTTTCGACTAGGGTTCCTTCAGAGGTTGTTGGGGGTTCCTTGAGCTATGGTTGATTGTCCTCCAATTTCATGGTGCCTGCATAGTTCCAGGGCCAACACCACTTGGGAAAACCAACAGCATGACGCCAAGAGGGGGCCATTTTTCCCAATTGACCCCCAATGAACTGGTTTTGGTATGAGTTGCCTAAGGCCTGAAAATAATCTTAGGGGTTCCTCTGGGGTAAAAGGCTGCTTTGGAGGAACCGCAGTTTAGAAAGACTGTTCTAGATCAAGGGTCTCCAAACTTTATAAACAATGGGCCAGTTTAGTGTCCTCCAAACTGTAGGGGGGCTGGACTGTGACCAGTGAGAGATGAAAATGTCCTGGTGTCAGTGGGATTAAGCAATGCCCCATCATTGGTATTAGGGGGAATAATATAGCCCCATCATTATTGCCAGTGGGAAGAATAGTGTCCCATCTTTTTCATCAGTGGGAAGAATAGTGTCCCATCATTGGTATCAGTGGGAGGAATAGTGTCCAATCATTGGCGTCAGTGGTAGGGAATAGTGTCCCATCACTGGCGTCAGTGGGAGGAATAGTGTCTCATCATTGGTATCAGTGGGAAGAATAGTGTCCCATCATTGGTATCAGTGGGAGGAATAGTGTCCCATCATTGGTATCAGTGGGAAGAATAGTGTCCCTTCATTGGCATCAGTGCGATGAATAGTGTCCCATCATTATTGTCAGTGGGAGAAATAGTGTCCCATCATTGGTATCAGTGGGAGGAATAGAGTCCCATCATTGGTATCAGTGGGAGGAATAGTGTCCCATCATTGGATTCAGTGGGAGGAATAGTGTCCCATCAGTGGCGTCAGTGGGAGGAATAGTGTCCCATCATTGGTATCAGTGGGAGGAATAGTGTCCCATCATTGGTATCAGTGGGAGGAATAGTGTCCCATCATTGGAGTCAGTGGGAGGAATAGTGTCCCATCATTGGAGTCAGTAGGAGGAATAGTGTCCCGTCATTGGTGTCAGTGGGAGGAATAGTGTCCCATCATTGGTATCAGTGGAAGGAATAGTGTCCCATCATTGGTGTCAGTGGGAGGAATAGTGTCCCATCATTGGTATCAGTGGGAGGAATAGTGTCCCATCATTGGAGTCAGTGGGAGGAATAGTGTCCCATCATTGGAGTCAGTAGGAGGAATAGTGTTCCGTCATTGGTGTCAGTGGGAGGAATAGTGTCCCATCATTGGAGTCAGTGGGAGGAATAGTGTCCCATCATTGGAGTCAGTAGGAGGAATAGTGTCCCGTCATTGGTGTCAGTGGGAGGAATAGTGTCCCATCATTGGTATCAGTGGAAGGAATAGTGTCCCATCATTGGCGTCAGTGGGAGGAATAGTGTCCCATCATTGGTGTCAGTGGGAGGAATAGTGTCCCGTCATTGGTGTAATTAGGAGGAATAGTGTCCCGTCATTGGTGTCATTGGGAGGAATAGTGTCCCGTCATTGGTGTAATTGGGAGGAATAGTGTCCCGTCATTGGTGTCAGTGGAAGGAATAGTGTCCCGTCATTGGGACACTATGCATCCAGCCCCCCAGTCCGCAGTTTGGAGACCCCTGTTCTAGATTAAAGTATATTGAAAACCAAAACAATTTGTGACGTATTGGACGGTGTAGAGAAGGATTCCATTGTATTGCTGTTGATGTTCTCCCAGGGGAGATTTACCCTATTTGTCCCGGTAGCCATTATTTCTGGGACACTGGGACAGAGAGGGAGTCTTCCAAGGCGGACACCCGTTCTGTTGACATTCGTCCAAGTTGGAATGTCCCTCACTTTCCTCTCATTTCCTGTTGTGTTTCTGTGATAGGAAGTGAAGGGAAATCTCCCCAATGGGATACAACGGGATACAGTATAATGTTTGATTCTCTTAAAGGAAGATATTTAGCGAACATGTTTTTTTTTTTTTTATCTCCTTTGTAGGAAGATGACTTGAATGGAATCCACATCGTTGCTTTTGCAGAAGAGGATGATCCTGGTAAGTTTTTTTTACGACTAAATGAAAAATCCTGAGCGTGCGGATTGCGCTCATTTCCTTATAATCTGTTTGTGTTCTGAGGCTCCGCCGTCTCCCTACTTGACATTCATTGTAGAATCAGAAGTGAAAATCACCAAATCCAAACGCTTGACATGTTACACATAAAAGATTGCTGTAAAAGCTTCTGATTGTAAACCTCCCACGGATTCTCATTAACACCATTCTACAGAATTTCAAAATTACAAACACAATTTTGTGTAGATGAGAGAATGTACAGAACACTTCTCAGCGCATTTAGATTTTTTTTATATATATTATTTTGAAATGTTTGTTTCCTTCTGGCCTGCTTCTGACATCCTTCCAAGCTTCTTCTGCATTGCTTCTTACCTCCATCTTTATGACCCAACTCCCTACTGACCTGCTTCTGATGGTCGCTTGAGCTCCTAATGATGTACTTCATCTTAGATCTTTTTGACCCATTACCTTCTTCTATTCTCTGACCTTCTTCTGAGAGCCCTTTGAGTTCCTTCTGACCTGAAACCTTCCTCTAACTACCTTCTGATTTGCTTCTGACATCCTTCCAAGCTTCTTCTCACCTGCTTCTTACCTCCTTCTTTCTTACCCCTGAACTTCTCCTAAATACCTTCTAACCTGCTTCTGAAAGCCATTTGAGTTGCTTCTGACCTGCTTCTTACCTTATTCTGACCTGAAACCTTCTTCTGATTACCTTCTGACCTGCTTCTGACGTATTTCCAAGCTTCTTCTCACCTGCTTCTTACCTCCTTCTTTCTTACCCCTGAACTTCTCCTAAATACCTTCTAACCTGCTTCTGAAAGCCATTTGAGTTGCTTCTGACCTGCTTCTTACCTTATTCTGACCTGAAACCTTCTTCTGATTACCTTCTGACCTGCTTCTGACATCCTTCCAAGCTTCTTCTCGTCTGCTTCTTAGCTCCTTCTTTTTGACCCAGGACCTTTTTCTAACTACCTACTGACCTGCTTCCGATGGTCGTTTGAGCTCCTTATGATGTACTTCATCTTTTTGACCCATGACCTTCTTTTATCTTCTGACCTTCTTCTAAGAGCCCCTTGAGTTCCTTCTGAAACCTTCCTCTAAATACCTTCTGATTTGCTTCTGACATCCTTCCAAGCTTCTTCTCACCTGCTTCTTACCTCTTTTCTGACCCATGAACTTCTCCTAAATACCTTCTAACCTGCTTCTGAAAGCCATTTGAGTTGCTTCTGACCTGCTTCTTACCTTCTTCTGACCTGAAACCTTCTTCTGATTACCTTCTGACCTGCTTCTGACATCCTTCCAAGCTTCTTCTCACCTGCTTCTTACCTCCTTCTTTCTTACCCCTGAACTTCTCCTAAATACCTCCTAACCTGCTTCTGAAAGCCATTCGAGTTCCTTCTGACCTGCTACTTACCTTCTTCTGACCTGAAACCTTCTTCTGATTACCTTCTGACCTGCTTCTGACATCCTTCCAAGCTTCTTCTCATCTGCTTCTTAGCTCCTTCTTTCTGACCCAGGACCTTTTTCTAACTACCTACTGACCTGCTTCCGATGGTCGCTTGAGCTCCTTGTGATGTACTTCATCTTAGATCTTTTTGACCCATGACCTCCTTTTATCTTCTGACCTTCTTCTGAGAGGCCTATGAGTTCTTTCTGAAACCTTCCTCTAAATACCTTCTGATTTGCTTCTGACATCCTTCCAAGCTTCTTCTCACCTGCTTCTTACCTCCTTTCTGACCCATGACATTCTTCTAAATACCTTCTAACCTGCTTCTGACAGCACCTTGAGTTCCTTCTGACCGGCTTCTTACCTTCTTCTGACCTGAAACCTTCTTCTGATTACCTTCTGACCTGCTTCTGACATCCTCCCAAATTTCTACTAACCTGCTTCTTACCTCTTTCTTTCTGACCCATGACCTTCTTTAACTACCTTCTGACTTGCTTCTGACATTCCCCTAGCTCCTTCTGAAATTCGATCTTCTCCTATTAATCTTTTGACCTGCTTATGGCATCCCCCTGAACTCCGTATGATGTACTTTTTACCTCCTCCTGTCTAAACCATGACCTTCTTCTAACTACCTTCTTACCTGCTTCTGAAAGCCATTTGAGTTACTTCTGACCTGCTTCTTACCTTCTTTTGACCTGAAACCTTGTTCTGATTACATTCTGACCTGCTTCTGACATCCTCCCAAGCTTCTTCTCACCTGCTTCTTAGCTCCTTCTTTCTGACCCAGGACCTTTTTCTAACTACCTACTGACCTGCTTCCAACGTTCGCTTGAGGTCCTTATGATGTACTTCATCTTAGATCTTTTTGACCCATGACATTCTTCTATCTTCTGACCTTCTTCTGAGAGCCCCTTGGGTTCCTTCTGAAACCTTCCTCTAAATACCTTCTGATTTGCTTCTGACATCCTTCCAAGCTTCTTCTCACCTGCTTCTTACCTCCTTGTTTCTGACCCATGACCTTCTTCTAACTACCTTCTAACCAGCTTCTGACAGCACCTTGAGTTCCTTCTAACCAGCTTCTTACCTTCTTCTGACCTGAATCCTTCTGATTACCTTCTGACCTGCTTCTGACATCCTCCCAAATTTCTACTGACCTGCTTCTTACCTTCTTCTTTCTGACCCATGACCTTCTTTGACTACCTTCTGACTTGCTTCTGACATTCTCCAAGCTCCTTCTGACATTCAAACTTCTCCTATTTATCTTTTGACCTGCTTATGACAACCCATTGAACTCCTTATGATGTACTTCTTACTTCCTTCTGACTATCTTCTGGTCTGCTTCTGACATCCTCCAAAGCTTCTTCCAACCTGCTTCTTACCTCTTTCTTTCTTTCTGACCCATGAACTTCTTCTATCTACCTTCTTACCTGAAAGCCCTTTGAGTTCCTTCTGTCCTGCTTCTCACCTCCTTTTTATGACCCATGACTGTCTTCTAACTACCTTCTAACCTGCTTCTTACATCTTCTTGAGCTGCTTCTGACCTTCTTCTGACTACTTCCTGACCTGCTTCTGACATCCTCCTAAGCTCCTACTTATCTGTGCCCCCCTTCCAACTTGCTTGTGACCACCTTCCGACCTGCTGATGATCTGGTTCTGAGTTCTTTGTGACCTGATCCTGACTTGGTTCTGAGTTCCTTCTGACTTACTTCACACCTACTTCCAAACTCTTTTTGACCGGCTTTGGATCCACTTCCTCTCACTTTGGAGGCATTTCATACTCTTTCTGTTGTTCCTCCAGAAGGGAAATCTTCACAACCAGGGCACATACCACACACAAAATTATTGAAAATCTCAAAGATTTTCTAAGACTTCCTTACCCTTTTAAAAACTAAAAAAAAAAATCTTGAAATACAATTTTAGTTTCTATTTTTTAAAAGATGTTGTTGTCTAACTGATGTTTTTTTTTTAAAACAGATGGTTATGAATTTTTGGAGATCATCAAGGATGTTGCAGAGGACAATACCGATAACCCCGACCTTAGCATTATCTGGATTGACCCCGAGGACTTCCCACTGGTAAAAATACAAAATTGTTGTATATAACACTTAAATATTGCACAAAATTTTGATATTTGGGTGTCCACTCTATGGCAATAGAGTGGACACCCAAATAATTTCATTTTGTGCTTTGTAGAACTGTTCACCTGAAGGCATATTACCAGTCCCCAAAGGGCTAATGTTATCAGTGAAATAAAAAAAGTAACATGTACAAATGTATAGCAATTTAAAGTTGACCCAATATAGGATCTCAAAAAAGAGGCTATACAATTTATAAATTTCTTTCGACGATAGAAAATTTGTGAAGGAAAAAAGATGCGCTAATTAAATAAATAAATAAATAAATAAATGTGTTATGAAATTCAGTGAATCAACCTCAAATTTCTAAATAAAATTATAAAATAAGTAATAGTGGGATAGAGGTGAATATATATACAATAATAAATAAGTGTCCAACAAATGAATAAGACTCCTAATAGAGGAGATCAAACAAATTATTGTGCATGAACAGTCCAAATAATAGTGAAAAGAATTTTGCAGGATAAGTCCATAAATCTGTGTAGACTTCCTCCTCCACCAAGGAATAGAAATAAATCACCGCAAACAAGTGCTCATGGATGGCACCTTACCACAAAATGTTGATCTCCTTAATCAAAAGGAGATCGCAATAAGCATGGGTTCATATATCATCAGAATCCTTTTAGGTCGATATCAGCAGATCCAGCATCCAGCCTCACATAAAATAAGCCAAAAGAGGAGATCGCCATAGTATAATAACGTTTAATAAAATCAAAGTTAAAAGACAGGCAACGCCAAATGGCCCCTTACTTGCAAGGTGCCTTAACCCGGCACTGAGGCTGGTCTGCGTTGGATGATTTGGGGGAGAGGTCCACGCTGCAGGAAGGGTGCAGCGGCGTGCGTTCCACCTGTGTGTGAGCGAGGACCAGCAGAGCCGGAACCAGAAGTCCGTCCGTAGGAGATAGCGTGACCAATGCGCCTCGACGTACGTTTCGAGATTGACTCGTCGTCAGGAAGCCTAGAAAATTTAGCATGTAAACATTATCAGCTATCGCTATCTATTCCGACTAGTGTGTATTTAAGAACTACTTATTGTCATTCAACATTTAGGATCCAACAGGCCCATTATTTATGAGGCTATATAAGAAAACAGTTAATTCATTGGGCCAGTGTCTAGAGGGATAATTGGAATTGGGAGTTTTATCTTCCCAACATTTTGGCAAAATTGGGAAAGTGCTTAAGAGCTAATGAAAAAATTCCCTTGGTTTTTAATGGCTCCACAATATTAAAGTCCAGCTCTAAGTTTGCATCTCTAGGAACCAGTGTATACAATATACCTGCCCTGAGGAAGCTTTTGTGACCCCCTGAAATTGGCCGCACACAATAGTGGATCTTTTTTTTAAACTTTAAGCTGATTTTTTATTTTATTTGGTTGCATTGGTCCAGCTTGAATCAATTCAAGTATACTTCAGCCAAACCATTAGGCCAGTGACAAGGGATAATTGAAATTGGGAGTTCTTATTTTTCCCAAATTTTGGTAAAATTGGGAGAGTGCTTCAGAGTTAATGAAGAAGGCAGAATTATGGTTTGTGGTGGGCTTTAAGGGTGCAATGGGATTTAAATGGCTAGACAATATTAGGGTCCAGCTCACAGCTTGCAGCTCTAGGAACCAGTGCATACAATATACCAGCCATGAGGAAGCTTTTGTGATCCCCTGAAATTGGCCACACACAATAGTGGATCTTTTTTTAAACTTAAAGCTGATTTATTTTATTTTATTTGGTTACATTGGTCCAGCTTGGATCAATTCAAGTATACTTCAAACAAACCATTAGGTCAGGGACAAGGGATAATTGAAATTGAGAGTTCTTATTTTACACAAATTTTGGTAAAATTGGGAGAGTGCTTTAGCGTTAATTAAGAAGGCAGAATTATGGTTTGTGGTTTGTGGTGGTTTTTAAGGGTGCAATGGGATTTAAATGGCTCCCCAATATTAGGGTCCATCCCACAGTTTGCAGCTCTAGGAACCAGTCCATACAATATACCAGGCCTGAGGAAGCTTTTGTGATCCCCCGAAATTGACCACACACAATAGTGGATCTTTTTTTTAAACTTAAATCAGATTTTGTATTTTATTTGGTTACATTGGTGCAGCTTGGATCAATTCAAGTATACTCCAACCAAAACATTAGGCCAGTGACAAGGGTAATTGAAATTGAAAGTTCTTTTTTTTTTACAAATTTTGGTAAAATTGGGAGAGTGCTTCAGCGTTAATGAAGAAGGCAGACTTATGATTTGTGGTGGTCTTTAAGGATGCATTTAAATGGCTCTACAATATTAGGGTCCAGCCCACAGTTTGCAGCTCTAGGATCCAGTCCATACAAGATACCAGCTCTGAGGAAGCTTTTGTCACCCCCTGAAATTGGCAACACACATTGGAGCCGGGGCAGGTAACATCGGCACTCCAGCTGTGGTAAAAACTACAAATCTCATCATGCCTCTGCCTCTAGGAGTTGTGCCTATGATTGTCAGGGTCTTGCAATGTCTCATGGGACTTGTAGTTTCACCACAGCTGGAGGGCCGTGGTTGCCTATCCCTGCATTAGGGGATCTTTTTTCAACTTAGGCCCCGTACACACGACCGGATCGATCCGTTTTCAGCGGATAGATCCGCTGCGACCGCTGCCGGATCTATTCGCTGAAATCAGACAGAAATCCACGCGTAAACAATACGCGGGGCGTGGCGACAATGACGCGGCGACGTGGGCGGTCCTGGAAGTTAAAAGCTTCCACGCATGCGTCGAATCAGTACGACGCATGCGAGGGATGGCGGTCAGTCGGACGTGTCCGGTGAGTCTGTACAGACGACCGAATACGTCCGACGGACAGGTTTCCAGCGGACAGATTTCTTAGCATGCTAAGAAATTTGTATCCGCTGGAAACTGTCCGATCCGCGGGACAATTGTCCGCTCGGGCCTACACACGATCGATCCGGTCGTGTGTACGGGGCCTTAGAGTTGATTTTTTTTCCTTTCATAGTTACATTGGTCAAGCTTGAACCAATCCATGTACAGTATACATATTCCAAACCTGCTGGATGCTTGTAGAAGCGGATTAGCCACCACTACTACAGCGATCCTCACTGTCTTCCAGATCCTGTGGTGAGCAGCAGCCCTGCTGTATAGTGAACTCATTTGCATGGGCACCATTCAGAGAACGTCTTGATTTTTTCCCAATGGATACAAGCCATTCCCTGATTAGACAAGGTGAAGATTGTCTCTTGCCCCGCCTCTCCATCTCATCCAATCAGAGAGTGGTTTGCATTATTTCAGTAAAATCCAAGGTGCTCTCTGAATGGCACCCATACCAAGCAAGCGCCCCCCACCCAGCTTTGCAGCAGGGCAGCCTGCCGTTCGGCACAGGACCTGGAAGACGCTACTTCCACAGAAGTCCCACAAGTATGGAAAATGTATACTTAGATAAGTCCAAGCAACAAATAAACCCATACCTGGAATTCAGCTTTAGGTTGCTAAAAACGTAAATCTTTGGGTTGCACCGTCACAGCGCATATCTGGACCTTTGTCTATGATGATACAAAAACAGCTCCCAGAGCTTTGGACAGGCAGCACTAGGACATATGGCTATTTTTTAAGCTTCCTTTCCAATCACAGGTTATAAAACGCGATGCGCTTAAAAATCCATTCCAATAAAAAAAAAAAAAATGAATTCTCTTCAAAGTCATTTCATCCGTGTCAGCACAGTTCATTATCGAATCACTTGGTACCCGAGGACGGCATTGTTATGAATTCACACAATTAGCACCCTGAAAATGACAGCAGTGCGTCTTCTTTGCTGTTGAGTTGCAATCTCTTTCCCGGAGATTGGCGAAGACTCCGAGGTGTGGGGGCAACAAAGGCTCCATTCTAGCTAAACCACAGGCGGGACAACAGAACTGTGGCAGTCGGTTGACAATAGCTGGACGACATGTCCTCTGCGGGTTTTTTTGGCAGGCTTTGCGTGCTCTGGGAGTGTGGGAATGCCAACTGAGGGAAACGTGAGTGAAATTTGTGCACCCTTTAATAAACTCCCCTTGTCTTTTTTCTCTCCTTTTCAGCTGATCCCCTACTGGGAAGAGAAATTTGGCATCGACCTGTCTCGTCCTCATATCGGCGTGGTGAATGTGACTGATGTAAGTAGGAAATGGATTTCACTGAAGACTAGTGTGCAACTGCCATATTTTATTTTAATAGAGGACAGTGCCATATTACAGGCTAACAGCTAAGGTGTAGCTTGAAGTTTGTGGGCCCTGATGCAAAAGTTGTCCTGGGCCCCCCCACTACTAACCGCCCCTTCCACTGTGCACCAAGGTACTCCCATTAATATGCGCCAAGATACTTCCATTAAGCGCCAAGTTAGTCCCATTAAGCGCCAAGATACTCCCATTAATATGCGCCAAGATACTCCCATTAAGCGCCAAGATACTCCCATTAATATGTGCCAAGATACTCCCATTAAGCACCAAGGTACTCCCATTAATATGCGCCAAGATACTCCTATTAATATGCGCCAAGATACTCCCATTAAGCGCCAAGGTACCCTCATTAATATGTGCCAAGATACTCCTATTAAGCGTCAAGATACTCCCATTAATATGCGCCAAGATACTCCCATTAAGCGCCAAGATACTCCCATTATTATGGGACAAGATACTCCCATTAAGCGCCAAGATACTTTCATTGATATGAGCCAAGATACTTCCATTAAGCGCCAAAATACCACCATTAATATGCGCCAAGATACTCCCATTAAACGCCAAGATACTCCCATTAAACGCCAAGATACTCCCATTATTATGCGCCAAGATACTCCCATTAAGCGCCAAGATGCTCCCATTAATATGGGCCAAGAAACTCCCATTAAGCGCCAAGATACTTCCATTAATATGGGCCAAGATACTCCCATTAAGCGCCAAGATACTCCCATTAATATGCGCCAAGATACTCCCATTAAGCACCAAGATACTCCCATTAATATGGGCCAAGATACTTCCATTAAGCGCCAAGATACCACCATTAATGTGCGCCAAGATACTCCCATTAATATGCGCCAAGATACTCCCATTAAGCGCCAAGATACTCCCATTAAGCCCCAGGATACTCTCCATTAATTTGCGCCAAGATACTCCCATTAAGCCCCAAGATACTCCCATTAATATGCGCCAAGATACTCCCATTAAGCCCCAAGATACTCCCATTAATATGGGCCAAGATACTCCCATTAAGTGCCAAGATACTCCCATTAATTTGCATCAAGATACTCCCATTAATATGCGCCAAGATACTTCCATTAATATGGGCCAAGATACTCCCATTAAGCGCCAAGATACCACCATTAATATGCGCCAAGATACTCCCATTAAGTGCCAAGATACTCCCATTAATATGCATCTAGATACTCCCATTAATATGCGCCAAGATACTCCCATTAATATGCGCCTATCCTAGTAATGACATGACCTCGCCCCCCCCCCCCCCATCCTAGTAATGACATGACCTCACCCCCATCCTAGTAATGACATGACCTCACCCCCATCCTATTAATGACATGACCTCGCCCTCCATCCTAGTAATCACATGACCTTGCCCCCATCCTAGTAATCACGTGACCTCGCCCCCCATCCTAGTAATCACGTGACCTTTTCCCTTCCCCTCTCTATCCTATTAATGATATGACCTCGCGTCCCCCCATCCTAGTAACTTTTAACAATTGTGACCCCTGCAACCCCTGATGATACGCCAGTGGCTAACAGTACCTATTTTTATGGTCCTTAATGTTCTATAGTTCATAGCATCAAACAATTCCTCTGATATAATTGCTTAATTATTATCTTATACATTTTTATATTTGTATTTGGTTCTCTGATTCCCCTCTCTATCCCCTTCTGTCTGCCAAAAACATTAAATGCAGAGGTGCAGGTCTAGAAGATACGAAGGAATGGGTCACACCGGCGAAATGTGACATGTAGGCCCAGCGGTGATCATGAAAGATCAGGATAGGGGTGCCACATCTCTTTGGTTGGGGGTCAATGAAGATCAGTCATGGTGACCTCTTCCAGTCTTCCATAAGAGAAGGGTTCAATAATGTTGGAATGTAAAGTGGACCTGTCCTCAGATATATTCCTTTATGTTGAAGCCCAACTCTGGGAATTACAAAACAATACCCCCCCCCCCAAATGCAAGCGTTAAATTATTGTTAACGCTAGGGGTTGAGGAATAAGGTGTAATATTTACCCTTCACTTCTGCCGGATTTCCCCAATCTAAACAACACGTCCCCTGAAGCCTTTTCTATAAGGTGCTCCAGGCTACGGTCCCATTATGACGTCATCAGGTACAAGGCTTGATCTACACATGAGAATGGCAAAGAACCACCCTCACAAGCGGGAGTGGAGAACTGAGCACTGAAGCCTGCCTGAGCAAGGAGTAAGCTAAGTATTATCACATACAGTTCAACGCTATTGGCCCTAAATTGTCACAGTCTGGCCCCCCTGACCTTTGTTTGGAGACCCCTGCCTCAAAGTTAACAAGCATTAAATGCTTGCAAGGAGAAGCGAGGAAGGAACAAACCAGGGGACTTTTTAGGTGTCAATATAGAAAATGGATTACAATTGATAAAATGTAATAGATTTTATTATAACAATAAAAAATTATAAAAAATTCCTTATTATATCATTTGTTAAATTCGAGGCATATACAGACACTCTACATGTTTTGCTTCAAAAAGCTTCTCCTGAAGTAGCTCTTTTGAAGCGAAACATGTAGAGTGGTAGTGTCTGTATATGCCTTGAATCTAACAAATGATATAATAACAACAATTTTTTTATCATTTTTTGTTGTTATAATAAAATGTATTACATTTTATCAATTGTAATCCATTTTCTATATTGACACCTAAAAAGTCCCCTGGTTTGTTCCTCCCTCCCTTCTCTTTACCATATATTGGGACGTAGTGTCTTTTCTGAACGCTTTTCTGATCGTATTTTCTTGTAATTCCCAGAGTTGGGCTTTAACGTAAAGGAATATATCCGATGACAGGTTCACCTGAAGAAGACATTCCAACGTCGTTGAATCATTCTTTTCGACGTCTACTGGAAGAGGTCACCATGACCAATCTTCATTGACCCCAACCAGAGTGATGTGGCACCCCTATCCTGATCTTTTCATGATCACTGCTGGGGCATGTCCTACGTGTCACATTTCTCCAGTGTGACCCATGCATTCGTATTAATCAACCAGATGTCTCATAATGAATCACGGATGTAATCATGTGGCCTAGACATGTGCCCCAATATGACAATCATCCCACCACCTCACAATTCCTATCGTCTGGCCTTTTAATCAGTCTTTCATTCTGGTCCCTCATCTGCCTGGAGACAGAATTTTTTTTTGCCGTTTTTGCGTTTTTTTTCTCCCCTACATGTGCCTGATGAAAGCTTCCTCAATGTTCCTTTGTTGTACCTGCCATTATCCTTTTCCCTTCGGTGCCCTTTCATCCCAGAGCTCCATTGTGTCCTTTCACCGGAGAATAATTACAGCTCTCGCTCCCGCTGCCTCGTGTCTTCCTTGTAATGTGGCGCGACTCTGCGCCGTGCTGGGGACCGGCCATAATCTGAAGAAGAGACAGCTGTGCCATTTAACAGTAAAGCCTCAGCTGTGTGCGCATAGCCTTGTTGTGACAGCTCGGCCTGTCTAGATCGGGAGATGCTCTAAGTGGACCTAGCGCAATATATATTCTTCGTGTTAGTCATAAAAATCCAGGACTACATCCCCCCTCTCCCTCGCCGGTACCACACAATCCAAGACCCCTTAGCTTTCCCATTCACTAGTCGTAGCTCAGTGTAGGGTAAAACATCAGTTAATTAGAACCAGAATACAAGTCTTATATACAGTTAAAGAGGAGGAGGTTCCTACCTCCTGCTCATATTACTCTAACAAAACACAGAAACATAAATTAACATGAGCTAATTAACTAATCTCTTAAAGCAGCCAATGTGACTCCCTAACTACAATACACATCATCATACATATCAACACAGAACTCCTTCATACAATTGCAGGGTTAATTAGCACAAGCAACAATGGGTGAAAGACTCTTAGAAGTTATCCTAGACTCATTTACATTATAACAGACAGACAGGTGGCTGGAGTTGACTTCAGCATCTTCTAACAGTATGTGTCCCAACGTTATGAATCAGTCACTATTTCTAATATGGCATATATAGGGTTCCCAGAGTCTGTGTGTCTTGAGGGGGACAAGAACCTGACTCCATAGTAACACCACCTCAAGGGTCCCCAGGCATACAGCTCACGAAGAGCACTGTTCCCTCAAATGCCAGGGCCCATGATCGCAAGTCAAGAGGCTAGCATTCAGTCCCCTCCAAAAGTCTCTGTCCCAGGTGAGTCTGTCACAACACATATGTAGCTTTTGTTTAAATAAGGAGTAGAAGGCTCAATAAATTCCCGTTGATCCTGCCGGACACCTTGTATAGGAAGCCTTTCCTAGTGCCCCCTTCCCCTAGTCCATACCAGCACCCACGGGCTCTACCCCCCCACCCCAAAGCACCACGTCCCCATCTTACCCTGGCTGGTGGTTGTGGTGGTTGCAAGGCAGGGGGGTTATCAGAATCTGAAAGCCCCCAAAGGACCCAAAGGGTCTGAAATGGACTAAGGGAGGGGGACCCCACTCCATTTTTTTTTTATTGCCAGCTTTTTTTTTTTCAGCTGTCAGCGGGGAAGCCCATTGACAGCTGAAGACTCATCAGTTGTTAAGGATGTCAGCTTCCCAGCCCCTCTCCTTAATGACTAGCTTTTACTGTGCCCTGGTTGGCGCAGTGGGCAGTGTATTGCAGGGCATTTGGCGGGGTGAACACCCTGGGCTGGGAAACAGACAGTTTCCATCATCGGTTCATCGGGTGGCTGTGTCAGTTTAATTCCGGGACACTGTATTGTCCTGGAATGAAGGTGTCCGGGACAGAACTGCAAAATGCGGGACAGTCCGGGGCAATCTGGGACACGTGGTCACCCTAGTCTTAGCAGTCAGCAGCAGAGAAGACAGGACTCCACCAGATCCTGCACTTGTCTCTCCAGTCCTCCTGGTAGCAGCACAAGGTAAGGGGGTGCAATGATGTAAGGGATAGTGGGGGGGATGCTAGACTTCTGATGGTTGGCGTTGGGGGGGCTCTTGACATCTGATGTAAGGGGCGTGGGGTGCTGTTACAACCAACCCTTTGAGGGCAACCATAATGCTGATGTGGCCCACAAGTATATGGAGTTTGACACCCCTGCAGTAGGGCAAAGATAGGGACACGCCATCCTTCTAGAGCTTTCCCCATTTGGGCTTGGACCAGCCAGACCGCATTCCACCCCCTCAAGACAGATGCTGTCGGCACACCTATACCTGCTCTGATGCACATTGCTGATATTGCCATGAGCGTCTGGAGTTTACCTTTAAAATTGTGGTAAGAAAACCACTCAACACTTTGAAATCTAACAGAATCTGTTGTTCCTCCTGCAGGCTGATAGCGTTTGGATGGACATGGATGATGAAGAGGACCTGCCTACCGTGGACGAGCTGGAAGACTGGATTGAAGATGTTCTGGAGGGTGAG
This sequence comes from Rana temporaria, assembly GCF_905171775.1. Classification (NCBI taxonomy): domain Eukaryota; kingdom Metazoa; phylum Chordata; class Amphibia; order Anura; family Ranidae; genus Rana; species Rana temporaria. The sequence continues at coordinate 111,608,165 of NC_053501.1, forward strand.
GTCAACACTGAAGATGATGATGACGACGATGATGACGACGATGATGATGACGACGACGACGATGATGATGATGATGACGACGATGATGACGATGATGATGACGATGATGATGATGACGATGATGATGATGATGATGACGATGACTAAACAGTCATCAAAAAAGTCGTTAGCATCTAACTAGTTTATATATTAAAATGTCAAAGCCTGACTTTAGTAACAACATATTTTTATATGAATTCTTGATTCTTAATTTAATTATTTTCACCTATCCGATTAGCTCAACACCGATCTTCAACACCCTTAAAAAATCCACTGAAAGTTTTGGATCCTGGGGCCTCTAGACAAAGGGAATCCAATGAGATTCCTCTCACCAACAGCTCAGGAGGACTACAGAAGCTCTTTCTGGTCTCTTCATAAAGTCTTAAGATAATGAGAATAGACTTTTATCCAAAAAATTGCTTGGTTCAAGCAAGCCTAAAAATTTATATTTTTTCCAAAAAGTTGTTTTTTAAGACCAAAAAAAACTCTGGTCATCCATTAAGAAAAGCTTAGATAATCTAAGAGTTCCAACTAACCTGCAACTCTTGTCCAAACGCTCAATAGTGCAGGTTGAGGACTTGATTTCACAAGTCCATCATTTTCGAAAACCTAGCATGATATCGCCAAAACACAAGACGTGCGATAAACAACACAAGAATCCCATCATATGCCAGTCTTGGCTCTTGTTGGCATAACAGATAAGGTTGCCTATCACAGTAGCATGTCAACTTTTTTTTTTTTTGGCCAAGTACCATACATTAAAAAAGAAGAAGTGATGTCTCCTCATCGATCTCACGTCCAATCATCTCCTAAGTGGGCAAAAAATGTGGACTTTATGCCCTTTCACATGATTTTATTCTTGGACATTTTGATGTTTTCCCGACATTTCATGTCATATGAAAAAAAAATATTGTTGCCCACTTGTCGAAGAAACCTAAGGCAAAAACCTCAAGCATCACTCACAAGGTCTTAAATGTTTATCTACTGTGATCTTCTTCCCACAAATTGCAACTGATAAGAAAACCGAAAATCAGTAACATCCAAACTGTGTACGCGTGTTTTTTTTTCTGTTTTTAAGGATTTCCTTCATGGTTTCTAGCAGTGGTCTTCAAGCTGCGGCCCCTTGCTTGCCTTCATCTGGCCTTTGGGGCATTATTTCTTCCACTGCTACCATGAGTAGACGATAATTCCCCACACTCATGGGCGTCCGCTCCATAGGGAAAGGGGGGTTGTTTGCCCACCCTGGAATCGCCAGGGAGAGCCAGGAGCAGGGTCGAACTGGCCCTGGGGGCGCTTTAAGCGGTGACTGCAGCGCTCCCCTCCTTCTGTCCACCGGCGCTCGTATCGTATGTCATGGAGCTGGGTCTGTGTGCAAGGTCCCGCCCTCCTAGATCGGCTCGTCTGATAGTCTTCTAGTGTTCCGCCTATCACACGAGCCGAACTGGGGGGGCGGGATCTTGCACACAGACCCAGCTCCGTGACATACGATACGAGCGCCAGAGGACAGAGGGAGGGGAGCGCCGTTTGATATTGTTTACAAGGCCTGTGCTCTGTTTGTTCCAGCATCTGTTGCCACAGGTAACACTAGACTATTCTCTGATGTGTTTTTAGCAAGTTTGGAAACGCAGAGCAAACACAACACAGAGTTGTAGCCTACGGCATAATTTCTAGTTGTCCCTTATTTAGAGTGCCTGTCCCTCTTCTGCTGCTGTGTAATGTAAAGGGGTCCAGTGGTGCAGGGTGCTGTGTAATGTAAAGGGGGCCAGTGGTGCAGGATGCTGTGTAATGTAAAGGGGGCCAGTGATGCAGGGTGCTGTGTTATGTAAAGGGGGCCAGTGATGCAGGGTGCTGTGTAATGTAAAGGGGTCCAGAGCTGTGGGGTGCTGTGTAATGTAAAGGGGTCCAGAGCTGTGGGGTGCTGTATAATGTAATGGGGTCCAGAGCTGTGAGGTGCTGTGTAATGTGAAGGGGTCCAGAGGTGCAGTTGTGAAGAGGGCATACACAGTAGTGACAAAGAGATATTGAAAGATGCAGGGGGCACAGTAGGGTGTTTTTACATTTTATCGTGGGGGGGGCATTTTAACCTCCGCTAGTGGTCGAAGAAAGGGTAAAATGCCAAAGCGCCCCCCCTCTGAAAAAATTTCAGCGGATGCCCATGCCCACACTGACACTGTTATAGATTTTTTCCTGGTCCAATTCCAGGATACATGTTCTATTCTGCCTCTGACCCAAATTCAAGGTGATGTGAATGCATGCATGCAAAAGACTCACACTGGCACACACTGGTCAGTATGAGCTCTTCCTCATCAACAACAGGGTTTATTCAGGTTATAGCTCTTTATAGTCAAAGTGACATAAGCAAACGTCATCACACATGTGTGCATATGATTGGTTCATCTGTACATGGTCCTTTTCCTGTCGATTCTGTCTTCCACGAGGCAACATTGCAGAACTTTGAGCAGCCATTTTCTTTGCACGGTGGGAGGGGCAGAAAGGAGTGGAGCAGAAAGACATCTGTTTCTCGTTTTGAATAAGGGATAAATACCTGTCATAATTTTCAGTCAAGGAAAATACTACTGTTTCTCACGAGATCACTAAGACATATATATATATATATATATATATATATATATATATATATATATATATATATATATATATATAGTGCAACAAGAAAGAAAATAAATAATAAAAAAGAAAATAAAAAAACAATATTTGAGTGTTTAAAAGAGAGAGATAACATAGACATAAAATAGAAATTTTATCAACTCCATCGCAACACCAACTATAGGGAATTAATACTCCCACTGACACAAATAATGGTGCACTAATCCTCCCACTGAAAGCAATAGTGGGGCACTATTTCTTCCACTAATACCAACGAGAGGGTACTAACTCTTCCACTGATGCCAACAATGGGGCGCTATTCCCTACACTAATACCAATGATGGGGCTCTATTATTCCCACTACCACAATGATGGGGCACTATTCCTCCCACTGACACCATTGATGGGACACTATTCCTCCCACTGATACCAATGATGGGACACTATTCCTCCCACTGATACCAATGATGGGACACTATTCTTCCCATTGACACCAATGACTGGGTACTTTTTCTAGTCTACCACTGATACCAACAAGGGAGCATTATTGCTTATACTAATATCAATGACATGGTACTATTCCGCCCACTGTCACCAACGGTATGGCACTATTCCCCCCACTGACACCAATGGTGGTGCACAATTCCTTCCACTAATACCAATGATAGGACACTATTCCTTCCACTAATACCAATGATGGGACACTATTCCTTCCACTGATACCAATGATGGGGCACTATTCCTCCCACTGATACCAATGATGGGACACTATTCCTCCACTGATACCAATGATGGGACACTATCCCTTCCACTAATACCAATGAAGGGACACTATTCCTCCCACTGATACCAATGATGGGACACTATTCCTCCCACTGACACCAATGATGGGACACTATTCCTCCCACTGATACCAATGGTGGTGCACAATTCCTTCCACTAATACCAATGATAGGACACTATTCCTTCCACTGATACCAATGATGGGACACTATCCCTTCCACTAATACCAATGAAGGGACACTATTCCTCCCACTGACACCAATGATGGGACACTATTCCTCCCACTGATACCAATGATGGGACACTATTCCTCCCACTGACACCAATGATGGGACACTATTCCCCCACTGACACCAATGATGGGACACTATTCCTCCCACTGACACCAATGATGGGACACTATTCCTCCCACTGACACCAATGATGGGACACTATTCCTCCCACTGACACCGATGATGGGACACTATTCCTCCTAATACTGACCACAGGTGCTTTGTCATTTTTTTTTACTCCAACTGACCACCAAGCCTGAGGCATGGTGTACTTCCACTGAGGACAGAACAGATTCTACTTCCACTGGCTACAGTCCGGCCCCCTGAAGTCCAAAGACCAGAACATTGGACCTTTGTTTAGAAAGTTTGGAGACTTCTGGTTTATAGAATAAAAAAAAAAAAAAAAAAACAAGGCAAAGCTCATTAAATTGCTCTTCACATTGACCTCCGATGGAACTAAATATAAAAAAAATGGGTACAGTACCCAAATGGTAATATAAAGCCATAACAGCCTAGCCTAGATAACAGTTACCTTTCCAGTGGAAAATGCTGCTCCAAGCTCCCACCAGTGCTAGCCCTAAGAATGCAGGTAAAAGGGGCAGCTGCCCTGGCCCCTTTCATTGTTGTGGGGCCCATAGCAGTTTCCTCATACTAGCCAACTATCCCAGTTTAAATTCCCTTGTCCCTTGAAGTTTTAGTCCTGTGCTGTGTCCTGATATCTCAGTGTGAAGTGCTGCTACTAATGCTGCCCAGCTCTGCCCTATTGTTGTGTACAGATGACTCACCTGCAGACCCTGTGTTTACATGTAAATAACCGCCATTCCTGTGTAAATAACGGGAGCATTCATATGTAAATAAAGGTGCCATTCGTATGTATATTATGCCCCTCTGCAGTGAAGAGATGATGTGCTGTAACCTCTAGCAACCAATCAGTGAGCAGTATTACTGTACAGTAATCTCTAGCAACCAATCAACAAGAAGTAATCATGTGCTGTAACCTCCAGCAACTAATCAGTGTGCCGTAATGTGTGCTGTAACCTCTAGCAACCAGTCAGTAAGTGGTAATGATACGCTGTAACCTCTGGCAACCAATCACAATCACTGCCTGATCTGATACAGTAAACTGAGCTGATATTTATTGTATGTGTGGTGTAACTTCTAGCAACCAATCAGTGAGCAGTATTACTGTACAGTAATCTCTAGCAACCAATCAACAAGAAGAAATCATGTGCTGTAACCTCCAGCAACTAATCAGTAAGCCGCAATGTGTGCTGTAACCTCTAGCAACCAATCAGTGAGCAGTATTACTGTACAGTAACCTCTATCAACCAATCAACAAGAAGAAATCATGTGCCGTAACCTCTAGCAACTAATCAGTGAGCCGTAATGTGTGCTGTAACCTCTAGCAACCAATCAGTGAGCAGTATTACAGTAATCTCTAGCAACCAATCAACAAGAAGAAATCTTGTGCCGTAACCTCTACCAACTAATCAGTGAGCCGTAATGTGTACTGTAACCTCTAGCAACCAATCAGTGAGCAGTATTACAGTAATCTCTAGCAACCAATCAACAAGAAGAAATCATGTGCCGTAACCTCTAGCAACCAATCAGTGAGCAGTATTACTGTACAGTAATCTCTAGCAACCAATCAACAAGAAGAAATCATGTGCTGAAACCTCTAGCAACCAATCAGTGAGTCGTGATGTGTGCTGTAAACCTCTAGCAACCAGTCAGTAAGTGGTAATGATAGACTGTAACCTCTGGCAACCAATCGCAATCACTGCGATTTTTTTTGCCCAGGGTCCAATCAACATTAAAGACGGCCCTGGTACTTGGTCTTGTGATTTCAGCTCAAAAAACAGAACACCGATCAAAGAGCCCTCCCTGAATTCTGAGGCTTTGCCGTGTGGTCAGTACCGGAGGGAGCCCAGAGCAGCGTTTTCTCCAGCAAAGCTTTTTTTTCGGCTCTAGTTATTCTTCATCCGTTGCAGGGAGATCGTTAATTTCGCTCCATGTTAACATCTGAACGCAGGTCCACCTTAATTAGACGTCCTCTAAGGCGCCTTTTCTTTTTTTCTCCGGTATAAAAATACGCACATCGCCTTATCTCTCGGATCGCATTCGGGTTCTTGGAGCTGGGGCGAGTATGAAGGATCAGCCAGAGGATGTGAGATATTAGATTCATTGATTAGCTCGCCAGCACAGATGGTAGCGAGTAACATAATAATCAGATGGAATTTGCCGTATATAAGAATACCGGAGGCAAGCAAAACACGAGTGTCAGTAGGATTCGAAGGAGAGCGTAAATGAGAACTATTTACATCGGAGCTAAAATAGTAATTACACGATTTCACAAAAAATAATAATATCTAATATAAGGTTCCCTTGCTTATAAAAAACGTTTTTTTATCCCTATCGAAGAATTGATGGTTATCCTGCATTACCTAAGAATACACCTGGGTGGTTATTGTAACGGTCACCACCGTTTACGACCTTCCATCCCATCCAAGACAGCTTATCGACACTCCAATCAACAGGACCCGATCCATAAGAATTCCCCCCCAGACACGAGACACACAGCTCTGTGCTTCTGGTTTCAAATGTAATGATTTTAATGGTTTCTTCTCAGTCTTATATACAGTACAACCATGTGACAGTATTCAAAGGGACAATGAGATCTCCAACCCCCTAATCACACACTAAGGGTAATTACTTAACATTCCTTAATCAACAACAAAACACCTTCACCCACTCCGTCTCCTAGGCAGACGTTTCGTCTCCGCATACAGCTTGACACCTCTGAGCATCAATAGGTTGTAGACAGTGTTATCACACATAAACAGATTTTAGCATGCATAATTATAGGTCTGGGAGCAGACCTGGGATTAACACCTGTCCGTTACAACACCTTTACACAAGGACAATGGACTGTCTCCCAGGCCCTGATGCAATTAGCATGTCAATAGAAATGAGTCACTATTGACTGGTTGGGCCAACATCTTGCAATTTCTCAAGATCCTGCAATATGAACTATTATTGAGGTTCTATCTCATGTAATATATGAATTATGATTCCCTTGCCACTCCATGCCCAAAGGGCACAGAGTGGACTCAGACCCAAGAGTTATCAGTGACGCTGACACAGGAGTATCCTCCATCCTCACAAAGTCTTTGGGTGTCACGGGTCATTCCGTTACATCTCTCCCCTTTCGGTGGGAGACTGACACAGGAGGAGACCCCGAACGGGTTGACTCCGAAGTCAGTCAGTAGATCTAGTCCTCCAATGCTGGTATCCATACCGTACCCCAAATAAATTGCTCCAAACAGAGCCTTACTCACCCCGCCAACCTCTGTCTCTCTCAGAGAACCTGCCTGCCGCTGGGGAGAGGCCTGGACTGGCCCTTCTCCCTGGAGTCCTTTCAGCCGCTGGAGAGAAGACAGGGTGACTGGGCTCAGTCCATCATGTGGTTGGGGATCTGGGCCAACTGGCCCCCATCCCTGTGGTATACCAGTGGAGACTGAAGTCCCATCCACTGGTCCAGGAACTCCCTCTCCTGCTAGTTGAGAGCAGAGGCTTGTGGCACTCTGCTCTGTTGCCAGCTCTTCTGCTGGGTCGCTTTGAGTGGAGACCACAGTCCCATCCACTCCCACAGGAACTCCCTCTCCTGCTAGTTGAGAGCAGAGACTTGTGGCACTCTGCTCCGTTGCCAGCCCTTCTGCTGGGTCGCTTTGAGGGGAGACCACAGTCCCATCCCCCGATGTCAGCTCAAGCTGCAGTTGTGTGCCGCAGCCAGTCGAATCCTGCCCTGCTGACAGGGATTCAGCTGGGGGTAAATGCTTTACCACCACAGCTTGTTGCTGGGGAGAGGGGCCAATTGCCCCGGCTCCCTGGAACTCCACTTCCATGGTGACTGGTCTCTGTACCTCTCCCCTCTCTTCAGTTGGTGCTGCTGTGACTTCTGCTGCTGCAGCACCTCTTTGCTCTAGCCAAGTGGCATCCACAGCCGCTATAACCCGGTCTATGATCTCCGGTGGAGGATTAGGTCCATACTGTGCCAGTCCACGTCTAACAGCCCGGTCCCAAAACTCTTCATCGGGTGTCCTGTCTGTTACGCTGGGCCTCTCAGCTCTATCCATTTCGACAAGTTGTGCGATAATGTCCCTTCTCTTACGGTTGCTGGCCGATCTGCCCCGGCTCTCCAGTAAGTCCTTGAGGGAAGAGAGCTTGTAGCCGTCCTTTAAGGAATGGAATTATCCCACTGCTGCCACCACTGTAACGGTCACCACCGTTTACGACCTTCCATCCCATCCAAGACAGCTTATCGACACTCCAATCAACAGGACCCGATCCATAAGAATTCCCCCCCAGACACGAGACACACAGCTCTGTGCTTCTGGTTTCAAATGTAATGATTTTAATGGTTTCTTCTCAGTCTTATATACAGTACAACCATGTGACAGTATTCAAAGGGACAATGAGATCTCCACCCCCCTAATCACACACTAAGGGTAATTACTTAACATTCCTTAATCAACAACAAAACACCTTCACCCACTCCGTCTCCTAGGCAGACGTTTCGTCTCCGCATACAGCTTGACACCTCTGAGCATCAATAGGTTGTAGACAGTGTTATCACACATAAACAGTTTTTAGCATGCATAATTATAGGTCTGGGAGCAGACCTGGGATTAACACCTGTCCGTTACAACACCTTTACACAAGGACAATGGACTGTCTCCCAGGCCCTGATGCAATTAGCATGTCACTAGAAATGAGTCACTATTGACTGGTTGGGCCAACATCTTGCAATTTCTCAAGATCCTGCAATATGAACTATTATTGAGGTCCTATCTCATGTAATACATGAATTATGATTCCCTTGCCACTCCATGCCCAAAGGGCACAGAGTGGACTCAGACCCAAGAGTTATCAGTGACGCTGACACAGGAGTATCCTCCATCCTCACAAAGTCTTTGGGTGTCACGGGTCATTCCGTTACAGTTATATTACCTGTTTCCTCTTCACCTATGTTAAAGCAATTGCACAAATTATGAGCCACTTAAGGACCCCTTCACGCCGACATACGTCGGCAGAATGGCACTGCTGGGCACAAGCACGTACCTGTACGTCCTCTTTAAGGCCTAGCCGTGGGGTTGCGAGCGCGACTCGGTCCAAAGCTTCCGTGACCGCGCACGTGGGACCCGCGGACCCGATCGCCCCAGGTGTCCCGCGATTGGTCACAAGAGCTGAAGAACGGGGAGAGGTGCTTATAAAATTTTTTTTTTTATCCCTATCGAAGAATTGAAGGTTATCCTGCATTACCTAAGAATACACCTGGGTGGTTATATTACCTGTTTCCTCTTCCTCTATGTTAAAGGAATTGCACAAATTATGAACCACTTAAGGACCCCTTCACGCCGACCTACGTCGGCAGAATGGCACGGCTGGGCACAAGCACGTACCTGTACGTCCTCTTTAAGGCCCAGCCATGGGGTTGCGAGCGCCCCCACTGGAGGCGCGCTCCCGACTGGGTCCAAAGTTTCCGTGACCACGCCCGTGGGACCCGCCGACCTGATCGCCCCAGGTGTCCTGCGATTGGTCACAAGAGCTGAAGAACGGGGAGAGGTGCTTATAAAAAAAAAAAATTTATCCCTATCGAAGAATTGAAGGTTATCCTGCATTACCTAAGAATACACCTGGTGGTTATATTACCTGTTTCCTCTTCACCTATGTTAAAGGAATTGCACAAATTATGAACCACTTAAGGACCCCTTCACGCCGACATACGTCGGCAGAATGGCATGGCTGGGCACAAACACGTACCTGTACGTCCTCTTTAAGGCCCAGCCGTGGGGTCGCGAGCGCCCCCCACCGGAGGCGCGCTCGCGACTTGGTCCAAAGCTTCGGTGACCGCGCCCGTGGGACCCGCGGACCCGATCACCCCAGGTGTCCCCCGATTGGTCACAAGAGCTGAAGAACGGGGAGAGGTGTGTGTGTAAACATTGTGGCAATGCCAGTGATCGTCTGTTCCCTGATATTGGGAAAGACGATCACTGACATCACACGTCCAGCCCCGCCCCCCTACAGTTAGAAACACACAGGAGGTCACACTTAACCCCTACAGTGCCCCCTAGTGGTTAACCCCCTTCACTGCCGTTGTCATTTTCACAGTAATCGGTGCATTTTTATAGCACTTTTCGCTGTGAAAATGACAATGGTCCCAAAAATATGTCAAAATTGTCCGATGTGTCCCGCCACAATGTCGCAGTCACGAAATAAATCGCCGCCATTAGTAGTAAAAAAAGAAAAATATTAATAAAAATGCCATAAAACTATCCCCTATTTTGTAAACGCTATAAATTTTGCACAAACCAATCAATAAACGCTTATTGCGCTTTTTTTTACCAAAAATATGTCGACGAATACGTATCGGCCTAAACTGAGGGGAAATTTTTTTTTTATATATTTTTGGGGGATATTTATTACAGCAAAAGGTAAAAGATATTGCTTTTTTTTTTTTCAAAATTGTGGCTCTATTTTTGTTTATAGCGCAAAAAATAAAAACCGCAGAGGTGATCAAATACCACCAAAAGAAAGTCTGCCTCCTACCTATTTGATGTCTGTTTACCTGCACTGTCATCATTGTAGGGACCAGGGCCGCCATCAGGGGGGTACAGGCATTACACCTGTAAGGGGCCCGGCTGGCACCCCTCCCGTTTTTTTTATTTATTTATTTATTTTTATTTTTTGCATTACACCTGTAAGGGGCCCGATGGTCCCCAGGGCCCCTTACAGGCCCGGCCGGAACCCCTCCCGTGTTTTGTTTTTTTGCATTACACCTGTAAGGGCCCCCCCCGCATTACTTTGCCCAGGGGCCCAAGATGCTATTAAGATGGCCCTGGCGGGACCTCCAGCTGATTGAGAGCCTCAGCTCTTTTCCTGTGTGCTGTGTGAAGGGGGGTGTGTCTCTGCTCGCCAATCAGCTCTCAGAGCTCTCCTCACTGATGTAACTTCAGCTCTCCGCCCCCTGCTTTTCAGTGCTGAGAGATCCTGTGTAAATTCTGTACTTTGAATGGATGTAGTGGACAGATGGCTATAGATAAACAGGTACAACTGGGTATGAGAGTTTGCAACCACTTTAAGTGTGACAGATTCTTTCCAGCAGGTCATTGCGGTCAATGTTGGGTGCAGGTACAGATGGAGCGCACATCCTATGGCCTCCAATGGTCTTTGGGTGACAACATAATATTCTAAATGTCTGCTTTAGAACAGTGGTCTCCAAACTGCAGCCCGTGGGCCAGATGTGGCCCTTTGCTTGATTTTTATCTGGGCCTTGGGGTGCTTTTTTATTCATTGGCACCAATGATGGGGCAGAATTCCTCCCAATGACATCAATGATGGGGCAGAATTCCTCCCAATGACCCCAATGATGGGGCAGAAATCCTCCCAATGATGGGGCAGAATTCCTCCCAATGATGGGGCAGAATTCCTCCCAATGATGGGGCAGAATTCCTCCCAATGACGGGGCAGAATTCCTCCCAATGACACCATTGATGGGGCAGAAATCCTCCCAATGATGGGGCAGAATTCCTCCCAATGATGGGGCAGAATTCCTCCCAATGATGGGGCAGAATTCCTCCCAATGATGGGGCAGAATTCCTCCTAATGACACCAATGATGGGACAGAATTTCTCCCAATGATGGGGCAGAATTCCTCCCAATGATGGGGCAGAATTCCTCCCAATGACACCATTGATGGGGCAGAAATCCTCCCAATGATGGGGCAGAATTCCTCCCTATGACGGGGCAGAATTCCTCCCAATGATGGGGCAGAATTTCTCTCAATGACGGGGCAGAATTCCTGCCAATGACACCATTGATGGGGTAGAATTCCTCCCAATGATGGGGCAGAATTCCTCCCAATGATGGGGCAGAATTCCTGCCAATGATGGGGCAGAATTCCTCCCAATGACGGGGCAGAATATTCTAAATGTCTGCTTTAGAACAGTGGTCTCCAAACTGCGGCTCGGGGGCCAGATGTGGCCCTTTGCTTGATTTTATCCGGGCCTTGGGGTGCTTTTTTATTCATTGGCACCATGGATGGGGCAAAATTCCTCCCAATGACACCAATGATGGGGCAGAATTCCTCCCAATGATGGGGCAGAATTCCTCCCAATGACACCAATGTGGGTCAGAATTCCTCCCAATGATGGGACAGAATTCCTCCCAATGATGGGGCAGAATTCCTCCTAATGACACCAATGATGGGGCAGAATTCCTCCCAATGATGGGGCAGAATTCCTCCCAATGATGGGGCAGAATTCCTCCCAATGACACCATTGATGGGGCAGAATTCCTCCCAATGATAGGGCAGAATTCCTCCCAATGACGGGGCAGAATTCCTCCCAATGACACCATTGATGGGGCAGAATTCCTCCCAATGATGGGGCAGAATTCCTCCCAATGACACCATTGATGGGGCAGAACTCCTCCCAATGATAGGGCAGAATTCCTCCCAATGACGGGGCAGAATTCCTCCCAATGATGGGGCAGAATTCCTCCCAATGATGGGGCAGAATTCCTCCCAATGACGGGGCAGAATTCCTCCCAATCACACCATTGATAGGGCAGAATTCCTCCCAATGATGGGGCAGAATTCCTCCCAATGATGGGGCAGAATTCCTCCCAATGATGGGGCAGAATTCCTCCCAATGATATCAATGATGGGGGATTTTATACTCCTGATGGCCACAGTCCGGCCCCCTTAAAGTCTGGAGGACAGTAATTCGGCCCTTTGTTTACAAAGTTTGGAGACCCCTGACTGTCTTAGCCCATTGGCAAGCCGGACAACGTCCTCAGCCAAGGCTGTTGCGAACCGGTTCTCTTTTTCCGCACTCGCTCTGCGTTTTCCCACAATGCAGCGCTCCAGCAAGGGGTTAAAGCCGACTGCCGTCTATCTGTAAACAACGCAGGGAATAATTATACATAATATGCACTTGTGAGTCTGCTGCTTATACCATAATTATACATCTTCCTTTGCCGTCACCGGAGATGCCGCAGAGCTGCGAATCTTCTGCAGAAACAACACATTTTTCTACCTGCAAGACGAAACAGGTGCAGCGCTCTATGGTTAGGCTTCAACGCGACGCCTACAAAATGGAACGTCCGCTGTCCTTCCCTGTGGACAACGGGATTGAGATCTTGCGTCCGTCAGAGGCCCACGCGGGTTTTAATCTAAACGGTTCCATCTGGCGAAAATTAGATTTAAGAATAGAATCAACGTCTCCGTCCGCTCGGGCTCAAAAAAAAAAAAGTGGGTGCTCGGCAGGCGTTTTATACAGCTGTTGAGCTCCCCCCCTCAACGATCGGGTCCCAACGCACCGGCTAAGCCTGACGGTTTGTTGAGTTGTATGCAATGTTTGAGCCGTTCCAACCCACAGAGCTATCCTGGTTGGGGTCTCTGCTCCTGCATTGAAAACAGAGCTAAGGACAAATCTACAGGATCTCTTTTCATCACTTCCAGAGTTATTTTTTTGTCAGAATGGTTCAAAAAGTTGAGATCGGTGAGAAAAATTTACAATGGAGTTTCGAATAGGTTTGTTACCATAGTTTTGAGGCTGTCTTAATGAGTGGGCACAGCCCAGGGGCCCCATCTGTATGGGGGGGGGGGCCCTGCACTTTCCCCAAAGCAGCTGGTCCTTGAGCCCACGCTGCCCGGAAATTGGGGGCCCCATGATGGCACTGAGAATGATGGATACACAGGGGAGGCAGGCTGGCAGCGGTGTGCCGTGCTGTGCAGAACGATACCTATTATTTCACAGCCAGCAGAGTGGGGCAGGCCAGAGTGCCAGTGATGCTATGGTAAGTCCTTCTGATGTAGATAAAACCAAGGACCACCTTGTAAGTCTTCTGATGTAGATAAATCCAAGGAGAACCTTGTAAGTCTTCTGATTTAGATAAATCCAAGGACAACCTTGTAAGTCTTCAGATGTAGATAAATCCAATGACCACCTTGTAAGTCCTTCTGATGTAGATAAAACCAAGGACCACCTTGTAAGTCCTTCTGATGTAGATAAAGCCAAGGACCACCTTGTAAGTCCTTCTGATGTAGATAAATCCAAGGACTACCTTGTAAGTTCTTCTGATGTAGATAAAACAAAAGACCACCTTGTAAGTCCTTCTGATGTAGATAAATCCAAGGACCACCTTGTAAGGGAGAATAAGACATTTTTGGGTAAGTATCGACCATTCTATGAGCCGTATCCGGGAGGCTTTGTGTTCTCTTCTTCTTCTTATAAGTCCTTCTGATGTAGATAAAACCAAAGACCACCTTGTAACTCTTCCGATGTAGATAAATCCAAGGACCACCTTGTAAGTCCTTCTGATGTAGATACAATCAAGGACCACCTTGTAAGTCCTTCTGATGTAGATACATCCAAGGACCACCTTGTGAGTCCTTCTGATGTAGATACAACCAAGGACCACCTTGTAAGTCCTTCTGATGTAGATAAATCCAATGACCACCTTGTAAGGGAGAATAAGACATTTTTGGGTAAGTATCGACCATTCTATGAGCCGTATCCGGGAGGCTTTGTGTTCTCTTCTTCTTCTTATAAGTCCTTCTGATGTAGATAAAACCAAAGACCACCTTGTAAGTCCTTATGATGTAGATAAAACCAAGGACCACCTTGTAAGTCTTTACGATGTAGATAAAACCAAGGACCACCTTGTAAGTCTTTACGATGTAGATAAAACCAAGGACCACCTTGTAAGTCTTCTGATGTAGATAAATCCAAGGACCACCTTGTAAGTCCTTCTGATGTATATACAACCAAGGACCACCTTGTAAGTCCTTCTGATGTAGATAAATCCAAGGACCACCTTGTAAGTCCTTCTGATGTAGATAAAACCAAGGACCACCTTGTAAGTCCTTCTGATGTAGATAAAGCAAAGGACCACCATGTAAGTCCTTCTGATGTAGATAAAACCAATGACCACCTTGTAAGTCCTTCTGATGTAGATAAAACCAAGGACCACCTTGTAAGTTCTTCTGATGTAGATAAAACCAAGGACCACCTTGTAAGTCTTCCGATGTAGATAAATCCAAGGACCACCTTGTAAGTCCTTCTGATGTAGATAAATCCAAGGACCACCTTGTAAGTCCTTCTGATGTAGATACAACCAAGGACCACCTTGTAAGTCCTTCTGATGTAGATAAATCCAAGGACCACCTTGTAAGTCCTTCTGATGTAGATAAATCCAAGGACCACCTTGTAAGTTCTTCTGATGTAGATAAAACCAAGGACCACCTTGTAAGTCTTTACGATGTAGATAAAACCAAGGACCACCTTGTAAGTCTTCTGATGTAGATAAATCCAAGGACCACCTTGTAAGTCCTTCTGATGTAGATAAAACCAATGACCACCTTATAAGTCCTTCTGATGTAGATAAATCCAAGGACCACCTTGTAAGGGAGAAGAAGACATTTTTGGGTAAGTAGCGACCATTCTATGAGCTGTATCCGGGGGGCTTTGTGTTCTCTTCTGAGTGGAGCTCGTCTTTCACCATTTCCGCAGGTGGCGGCTCTCAGGACACGGATTCCATCTACTAAAAAGATTCCGGAGAAAAGATAAGAGGACACTGGAGATGAAGTGACTGCGCACCCCCTGTCATCACCTTGGTGTAAAACGAGACCATCTGGACGGAGGGGGGCCCGGCACACACCTCGTCCCCCGACACGTTGTGGACATTGGTTGCCCCAGAGACCGAGCAGACATGATCTCACCAAGATGGCAGCCGAGGAAAGTCAAGATCTCCAGGGGATTGTACATCTGAGGAGACCGCGGCCTGGCTTAGGAAACGGGACACCTCAAGCAGGAAGAGACACTCAACAAACACGGATAATAATGAGGAAAGATCCTTGTCAGGGAAAACAATCCACCAACACTCATTAATTAACAATGACACCAACACCGGCCGGGGAGGATCGTGTCTGGACTGAGGCCACTGAGTACTGTCTGTACACTAGATAGAGAGAAAGATAGATAGATAGATAGATAGATAGATAGATAGATAGATAGATAGATAGATAGATAGATAGATAGATAATGGGATAGATAGGTAGATAGATAGATAGATAGATAGATAGATAGATAGATAGATAGATAGATAGATAGATAGATAGATAGATAGATAGATAGATAGATAGATAGATAGATAGATAGATAGATAATGGGATAGATAGATAGATAGATAGATAGATAGATAGATAGATAGATAGATAGATAGATAGATAGATAGACAGACAGACAGACAGATAGATAGATAGATAGATAGATAGATAGATAGATAGATAGATAGATAGATAGATAGATAGATAGATAATTGATAGATAGATAGATAGATAGATAGATAGATAGATAGATAGATAGATAGATAGATAGAGAATGGGATAGATAGATAGATAGATAGACAGACAGACAGACAGACAGACAGACAGATAGATAGATAGATAGATAGATAGATAGATAGATAGATAATTGATAGATAGATAGATAGAGAATGGGATAGATAGATAGATAGATAGATAGATAGAGAATGGGATAGATAGATAGATAGATAGATAGACAGACAGACAGACAGACAGACAGACAGACAGACAGATAGATAGATAGATAGATAGATAGATAGATAGATAGATAATGGGATAGATAGATAGATAGATAGATAGATAGATAGATAGATAGATAGATAGATAGATAGATAGATAGATAGATAGATAGATAGATAGATATGAATAGATGGATAGGTGGATAGATGGATAGATAGATAGATAGATAGATAGATAGATAGATAGATAGATAGATAGATAGATACAAAAATAGATAGATAGATAGATAGGGCCAGATCCACAGAAGAATTACGCCGGCGTATCTATTTATATGCCACGTAATTTCAAATTTCCCGCGTCGTATCTTTGTTTTGTATCTGGGCTAGATCCGACAGGCGTACTTCTTAGTAGGCCGGCGTAGTGTATCTTAGATAGGCTACGCCCGGCGGAAATATGCGCCGATGTACGTGAATCTGCCCCATAGTGTTAGTTAGTGGCAGGAAAGTATTTGTTGGATAGAACATGTTGGGGGTCTCGGTCTCGGGGGTCTCGGTCTCAGGGGTCTCGGGGGTCTCGGTCTCGGGGGTCTCGGGGGTCTCAGTCTCGGGGGTCTCGGTCGGGCAGAAAAGACACGACGTTGGATCGGGACGTATTTTCTAGAAGTTTCCAGCAATCATTCTTCTTCTATTAGATAGAAATAATGATTCTTCTTCCATGGATGGATAGAACATTCTGGGGGTTATTCTTTGCTCCGGGGGCCTGACAGGTCCCCTTTAACGTGTCAGGAAATGTCTCTGGGTCGGTCGGCACTCGGATCCGGTTCTGCCGGGCGGCTCATAAAGGATTCAGGCCGCTTGGCTCTGACACAGGAAGGAAGAGAACTATTTATACTCGGAATTCTCCCACTGCTGCAGATTCTGTTTGGCACACAATGTCATCAGATGGATAATGTGATCCCCTCCCCCCCTACACAACGTCCCTGGAAATGGACCCCCCCACAATGTTCTCCTGGTTCTGTGAGCTCATAAAGAATAGGTCACCCCAACACTTCATCTCCCTGATATGTGTCCTCTGTCCCGTGTACTGGTATGAGGACGTCTTCTGTGAAATCCCTGGTGATCCTGCCAGTCCCTCTGCTTTCCTATTATAAACTGACCACACTAAGCGGTAGAGCACATCCCGCTCAGCATGGTCAGTTGTATGGCTGTAGCACGGTCTTCCTGTCCTCCAGTGGCCAAATCCCTGCAAAGCCATTCACTGGGAAGATCAGTGTGCACTTTGCTGCTGTTTCTCCTCCCCCCATCGCTCTGCAGTTGAGAACAGAGATTATGTGATCACTTATTTTAAAAAAAAGGAAAAAATGTTTATATATATATATATATATATATATATATATATATATATATATATATATATATATATATATATATAAAATATAATAATAAATATACAAAAAAAATATTAATATACATATTAAAATATTACATTTTACTATCTCTCTATCTATCTCTCTATCTATCTCTCTATATATCTATATATATATATACAATACAAATAATAATAATAATAAAAAAAATAAAAAAATAAAATATATATATATATATATATATATATATATTAATTAATACAGGTACAAATAAAATAATTAAATTAAATAAATAGGTAAATAAATGAATTCATTAATACAATACAATACAATACAAATAATAATAATAATAATAATGAAAAAAAGAATAAGAAATATATATATATATATATATATATATATATATATATATATATATATATATATATATATATATATATATATATATATATATATATATATATATATATATATATATATATATTTATTATTCTTTTTTTCATTATTATTATTATTATTATTTGTATTGTAATTTATTTATTTTGTCTGTACCTGTATTAATTAATATATATATTAATATATATATATATATATATATGTATATGTACCTGTAATATATATTTGTACCTGTATTAATTAATATATATATATTTTTTTCTTTTTTTTATTATTATTATTATTTGTATTGTATTGTATTAATGAATTTGTTTATTTACCTATTTATTTCATATATTTATTTTATTTGTACCTGTATTAATTGAATAAATAAAATGTATTTTAGAAATTGTTCTTTTATCAATATAAGGTCAAATATTTACAAATAATTGTATAATATATCAAAATAACATAAAATGTGTCAATAATAAAGACATAACATACCAATATAATATTTAAAAAATAATAAACAATTGTATAATTTATCAATATGACATCAAATGTGTCAATAATAAAGACATAATATACCAATATAATATTAAAAAAATATATAAATAATTGTATAATATATCAATATAACATAAAATGTGTCAATAAAGACATAATATAAAAAATATAATATTAAAAAATATATAAATAATTGTATAATATATCAATATAACATAAAATGTGTCAATAATAAAGACATAATATAAAAATATAATATTTTAAAAATAATAAACAATTGTATAATTTATCAATATGACATAAAATGTGTCAATAATTGTTAAAAAAAAAAATGTGTCAATAATAAAGACATAACATGCCAATATAATATTTTAAAAATAATAAACAATTGTATAATTTATCAATATGACATAAAATGTGTCAATAATAAAGACATAATATAAAAAAATATAATATTTAAAAAATGATAAACAATATAAATGTGTCAATAATAAAGACATAATATACCAATATAATACTTTAAAAATAATAAATAATTGTATAATTTATCAATATGACATAAAATGTGTCAATAATAAAGACATAACATGCCAATATAATATTTTAAGGTGAATAAAAAATTCTGTGATATACTGTACGTATCTAAAACATAATATAATCGTTGAACGATATGTCAAAAAAATATATAATAACTACAAATAAATGTATAATATATTACTATAACATAAACATTTTAAATAATATTCATGTAAATAATTGTATCATATCAATATAATATTAAATAATAAGAGATTACTGTATAATATATCAAAGAACATAAAAAATTATAAATAATAATGAATGGGATAATACCTTAGTATTATATATATATATATATATATATATATATATATATATATATATATATATATATATATATATATATATATATATATATATATATATATAATTATAATTAAAAAGTATAATCATAGTTTTTTTTTTGATGTAGCAATATAACATATATACTATAATGAATACATAATAAATATATAAATATAACATTACAATTATAAGTAATAAATAATTATAAATAAATAATATAATATAAATAATGTAAATAATATAAATAAATATTAAATAATAATACATAATAAATTATAAATAATAATAATTAATCTTAATTCTAGCAATGTAATATATACTGTAATATTATTATTATACAGGATTTATATATCACCAACAGTTTGCGCAGCGCTTAACGAAATAAATAACTGAATAGTATAATAATATAATACAAAATAATTGTAAATAAATTGCTAATAATAAAATAATATAGTAATATAAGATGTCTATAAAAACAACTAAATAGCCATTTTATTACAGATAAGTAATATTAGACCTAAAAGATGGACTATTTGATTTGAAAGGGAGGGAGGGGATTAGAAATATATATTTTTTTTATACACTGTAGCCCCTTATCTCAGGGGGGCCCATTGCTCCTGGCAAGGTCAGGCTCTTATTTGGCAACACATTCCCCATTGATCAGTCGGATGGAATCCAAGTCTTCTATTTTATTTATAAGATCTAATGGACGCACCCGGCACCATACATTCATCTAATGTTTTATACATCCGGCTCCTTATAATTAACCCCTTCTCAGCCCAGACCTCGGATACTCTGCGGAGTCTTCAGAAGAACAATAAGCGCCGTGTACGCGGGGGGGCGGGGTTTCGGTGCGAGGAGTTTTCCCACGCTGCATGGAGACTCTGACCTTCTGATAATCACTTCCAAAATGTGGGCAAAACTTTTCCCATGATGAGTATTTGGGGATTCTCATGCTCTCTGTTTTGGGTTTCTATTTATCCTCATCTTCATGTTTTCTTTCTTCTCCCCTGAGGTTGCTGCGAGCTGCATAGTGCACACTGCTATCTATACTGGAGGTCCTACAGCTGGTCCGGGTCCCGTGGGTCGTATTCCATATTGTCCCTTGGATGAGACCATAGTGTTCAGTATTGGCCCCTGGGTCAGGATGTAGGATTTCATATTGGCCCCCAAGTTGGGTTGGAGTATTCCCTATTGGCCCCTGGGTCGGGTTGTGGTATTCCGTATCCATTCATAGGTAGGGTCTTAGGCCTCGTACACACGATAGGTTAACCAGAGGACAACGGTCTGAAGGACCGTTCTCATTGGTTAACCGATGAAGCTGACTGATGATCCGTCACGCCTACACACCATC
This sequence comes from Rana temporaria, assembly GCF_905171775.1. Taxonomy (NCBI): domain Eukaryota; kingdom Metazoa; phylum Chordata; class Amphibia; order Anura; family Ranidae; genus Rana; species Rana temporaria. The sequence goes on from NC_053501.1 coordinate 111,628,942, forward strand.
GGTTAAATAACCGATCTTGTCAGAACGCGGTGACGTAAAACACAACAACGTGCAGAAAAAAACGAAGTCCAATGCTTCCAAGCATGCGTCGACTTGATTCTGAGCATGCGCGGGTTTTTAACCGATGGTCGTGCCTACTAACGATCGGTTTTGACCTATCGGTTAGGAATCCATCGGTTAATTTTAAATAAAGTTGGCTTTTTTTTTAACCTATGGGGCCCACACACGATCGGTTTTGACCGATGAAAACGGTCAATCAGACCGCTGTCCTCTGGTTAACCTATCGTGTGTACGAGGCCTAAGTATTCTGTATTGGCTTGTGGGTCCAAACCTCTCTTGTAAGGTGGGAGCTCTCCCTTGTAACATGGAAGTCTCTGTGACATAGCAGTCTCTTGTAACATAGCAGTCTATTGTAAGGTGGGAGCTCTCCCTTGTAACATGGAAGTCTCTGTGACATAGCAGTCTCTTGTAACATAGCAGTCTATTGTAAGGTGGGAGCTCTCCCTTGTAACATGGAAGTCTCTGTGACATAGCAGTCTCTTGTAACATAGCAGTCTCTTGTAAGGTGGGAGCTCTCCCTTGTAACATGGAAGTCTCTGTGACATAGCAGTCTCTTGTAACATGGCAGTCTCTTGTAAGGTGGGAGCTCTCCCTTGTAACATGGAAGTCTCTGTGACATAGCAGTCTCTTGTAACATAGCAGTCTCTTGTAAGGTGGGAGCTCTCCCTTGTAACATGGAAGTCTCTGTGACATAGCAGTCTCTTGTAACATGGCAGTCTCTTGTAAGGTGGGAGCTCTCCCTTGTAACATGGAAGTCTCTGTGACATAGCAGTCTCTTGTAACATAGCAGTCTCTTGTAAGGTGGGAGCTCTCCCTTGTAACATGGAAGTCTCTGTGACATAGCAGTCTCTTGTAACATAGCAGTCTATTGTAAGGTGGGAGCTCTCCCTTGTAACATGGAAGTCTCTGTGACATAGCAGTCTCTTGTAACATAGCAGTCTCTTGTAAGGTGGGAGCTCTCCCTTGTAACATGGAAGTCTCTGTGACATAGCAGTCTCTTGTAACATAGCAGTCTCTTGTAAGGTGGGAGCTCTCCCTTGTAACATGGAAGTCTCTGTGACATAGCAGTCTCTTGTAACATAGCAGTCTCTTGTAAGGTGGGAGCTCTCCCTTGTAACATGGAAGTCTCTGTGACATAGCAGTCTCTTGTAACATAGCAGTCTCTTGTAAGGTGGGAGCTCTCCCTTGTAACATGGAAGTCTCTGTGACATAGCAGTCTCTTGTAACATGGCAGTCTCTTGTAAGGTGGGAGCTCTCCCTTGTAACATAGAAGTCTCTTGTGATGTGGGAACTCTCCCTTGTAACATGGCAGTCTCTTGTGACATAGCAGCTTTTTTTCCCTGTAACATGGCAGTCTCTTGTAAGGTGGGAGCTCTACCTTGTGACATAGCAGTCTCTTGTAACATAGCAGTCTCTTGTAACATAGCAGTCTCTTGTAACATAGCAGTCTCTTGTAAGGTGGGAGCTCTCCCCTGTAACATGGAAGTCTCTGTGACATAGCAGTCTCTTGTAACATGGCAGTCTCTTGTAAGGTGGGAGCTCTCCCTTGTAACATAGAAGTCTCTTGTGATGTGGGAACTCTCCCTTGTAACATAGCAGTCTCTTGTGACATAGCAGCTTTTTTTCCCTGTAACATGGCAGTCTCTTGTAAGGTGGGAGCTCTCCCTTGTAACATGGAAGTCTCTTGTGACATAGCAGCTTTTTTTCCCTGTAACATGGCAGTCTCTTGTAAGGTGGGAGCTCTCCCTTGTAACATGGAAGTCTCTGTGACATAGCAGTCTCTTGTAACATGGCAGTCTCTTGTAAGGTGGGAGCTCTCCCTTGTAACATGGAAGTCTCTGTGACATAGCAGTCTCTTGTAACATAGCAGTCTCTTGTAAGGTGGGAGCTCTCCCTTGTAACATGGAAGTCTCTGTGACATAGCAGTCTCTTGTAACATGGCAGTCTCTTGTAAGGTGGGAGCTCTCCCTTGTAACATGGAAGTCTCTGTGACATAGCAGTCTCTTGTAACATAGCAGTCTCTTGTAAGGTGGGAGCTCTCCCTTGTAACATGGAAGTCTCTGTGACATAGCAGTCTCTTGTAACATAGCAGTCTCTTGTAAGGTGGGAGCTCTCCCTTGTAACATGGAAGTCTCTGTGACATAGCAGTCTCTTGTAACATAGCAGTCTCTTGTAAGGTGGGAGCTCTCCCTTGTAACATGGAAGTCTCTGTGACATAGCAGTCTCTTGTAACATAGCAGTCTCTTGTAAGGTGGGAGCTCTCCCTTGTAACATGGAAGTCTCTGTGACATAGCAGTCTCTTGTAACATAGCAGTCTCTTGTAAGGTGGGAGCTCTCCCTTGTAACATGGAAGTCTCTGTGACATAGCAGTCTCTTGTAACATAGCAGTCTCTTGTAAGGTGGGAGCTCTCCCTTGTAACATGGAAGTCTCTGTGACATAGCAGTCTCTTGTAACATGGCAGTCTCTTGTAAGGTGGGAGCTCTCCCTTGTAACATAGAAGTCTCTTGTGATGTGGGAACTCTCCCTTGTAACATGGAAGTCTCTGTGACATAGCAGTCTCTTGTAACATAGCAGTCTCTTGTAAGGTGGGAGCTCTCCCTTGTAACATGGAAGTCTCTGTGACATAGCAGTCTCTTGTAACATAGCAGTCTCTTGTAAGGTGGGAGCTCTCCCTTGTAACATGGAAGTCTCTGTGACATAGCAGTCTCTTGTAACATAGCAGTCTCTTGTAAGGTGGGAGCTCTCCCTTGTAACATGGAAGTCTCTGTGACATAGCAGTCTCTTGTAACATGGCAGTCTCTTGTAAGGTGGGAGCTCTCCCTTGTAACATAGAAGTCTCTTGTGATGTGGGAACTCTCCCTTGTAACATGGCAGTCTCTTGTGACATAGCAGCTTTTTTTCCCTGTAACATGGCAGTCTCTTGTAAGGTGGGAGCTCTACCTTGTGACATAGCAGTCTCTTGTAACATAGCAGTCTCTTGTAACATAGCAGTCTCTTGTAACATAGCAGTCTCTTGTAAGGTGGGAGCTCTCCCCTGTAACATGGAAGTCTCTGTGACATAGCAGTCTCTTGTAACATGGCAGTCTCTTGTAAGGTGGGAGCTCTCCCTTGTAACATAGAAGTCTCTTGTGATGTGGGAACTCTCCCTTGTAACATAGCAGTCTCTTGTGACATAGCAGCTTTTTTCCCCTGTAACATGGCAGTCTCTTGTAAGGTGGGAACTCTACCTTGTAACATGGAAGTCTCTGTGACATAGCAGTCTCTTGTAACATAGCAGTCTCTTGTAAGGTGGGAGCTCTCCCTTGTAACATGGAAGTCTCTGTGACATAGCAGTCTCTTGTAACATGGCAGTCTCTTGTAAGGTGGGAGCTCTCCCTTGTAACATGGCAGTCTCTTGTAAGGTGGGAGCTCTCCCTTGTAACATAGAAGTCTCTTGTGATGTGGGAACTCTCCCTTGTAACATGGCAGTCTCTTGTGACATAGCAGCTTTTTTTCCCTGTAACATGGCAGTCTCTTGTAAGGTGGGAGCTCTCCCTTGTAACATGGAAGTCTCTGTGACATAGCAGTCTCTTGTAACATAGCAGTCTCTTGTAAGGTGGGAGCACTCCCTTGTAACATGGAAGTCTCTGTGACATAGCAGTCTCTTGTAAGGTGGGAGCTCTGCCTTGTAACATAGAAGTCTCTTGTGATGTGGGAACTCTCCCTTGTAACATGGCAGTCTCTTGTGACATAGCAGCTTTTTTTCCCTGTAACATGGCAGTCTCTTGTAAGGTGGGAGCTCTACCTTGTAACATGGAAGTCTCTGTGACATAGCAGTCTCTTGTAAAATAGCAGTCTCTTGTGACATAACAGCTTTTTTCTTGTAATATGGCAGTCTCTTGTAATGTGGGAGCTCTCCCTTGTAATATGGCAGTCTCTCGCAGTCGCACGCACATCTCTAATGAACAGCCGCGCACAATCCGCCCCGTCCCTTGGACATATTTTTTCTATAGACTCATAACTCTCTCTTGTCATTATGTTCCATATAACCGTGAATTACTCGACATATTAAAACCCATTCACACAGATAGGAAAGATCCTCACTGTGTATAAATAGAAGCGTCCCTCCCGCTTCGCTCCTTTAGGTGGCGCCAGCGTGACGACGGGGCCGCCTTGGCCCGGCTCCTGACCCATAAAATGAGTTTTGTGTATGAGTTTGCATATCCTTTGCATCATCCTAATGGCGCTCGCTGGGAAGTGCAATGCTGACTAATGTTCTGAATCATCACTACGAGACCGTTTAATGACATTTATTAATAAAAAGAAAAAAAAGGCAGACGCCGCTTCAAAGACGGCCGGAAACATTTTTTATATGGGCTGCAGCGAGGGTCCTCATCTGTTACACCACATACCCCGAGGGGGGGAGGGGGGGTGCATCTAATCACAGAAGAAAACTCATAGACCGCAAATACTAGCTAGAAAAAAAAAACACGTGAGCTCTGACAGTCTCATATTACGTATCCTGTTGCTGTATTTTGCTGTATTTTTCCTTGGATCTCGGCATGCTTTGTGCATTTCTTCCAGACCTGTCTTCCTGTAATAAAGACCGCCCACTGCTGCTCTCTCTCCTTGTACAGGGTGACTGGTCTTGTCTCCGCCCACCTCCTGTAATATTCTGCCTGCTGGGCCCCTCCCACAGCTCTGCTCTCTCTCCTCGTGCAGGATGTCTGGTCTTGTCTCCACCCCTTCCTGTAATATTCTGCCTGCTGGTCCCCTCCCACAGCTCTGCTCTCTCTCCTCGTGCAGGGTGACTGGTCTTGTCTCCGCCCACCTCCTGTAATATTCTGCCTGCTGGTCCCCTCCCACAGCTCTGCTCTCTCTCCTCGTGCAGGGTGACTGGTCTTGTCTCCACCCCTTCCTGTAATATTCTGCCTGCTGGTCCCCTCCCACAGCTCTGCTCTCTCTCCTCGTGCAGGGTGACTGGTCTTGTCTCCACCCCTTCCTGTAATATTCTGCCTGCTGGTCCCCTCCCACAGCTCTGCTCTCTCTCCTCGTGCAGGATGACTGGTCTTGTCTCCGCCCACCTCCTGTAATATTCTGCCTGCTGGGCCCCTCCCACAGCTCTGCTCTCTCTCCTCGTGCAGGGTGACTGGTCTTGTCTCCACCCCTTCCTGTAATATTCTGCCTGCTGGTCCCCTCTCACAGCTCTGCTCTCTCTCCTCGTGCAGGGTGACTGGTCTTGTCTCCACCCCTTCCTGTAATATTCTGCCTGCTGGTCCCCTCTCACAGCTCTGCTCTCTCTCCTCGTGCAGGGTGACTGGTCTTGTCTCCACCCCTTCCTGTAATATTCTGCCTGCTGGTCCCCTCCCACAGCTCTGCTCTCTCTCCTCGTGCAGGGTGACTGGTCTTGTCTCCGCCCCCTCCTGTAATATTCTGCCTGCTGGGCCCCTCCCACAGCTCTGCTCTTCCTCCTTGTGCAGGGTGACTGTTCTTGTCTCCGCCCCCTCCTGTAGTTTTCTGTAGAGGGTGGAGCCTGCTGGCCCCTCCCACAGCTCTGCTCTCTCTCCCCTTGTGCAGGATGACTGTTCTTGTCTCCACCCCCTCCTGTCGTTTTCTGTAGTGGGTGGTGCCAGCTGGGCCCCTCCCACAGCTCAACTTTCATTCCTTGTGCAGGGTGACCAGAAATTGTCTCCACCCCCTTCTGTAGTTTTCTGTAGAGGGTGGAGCCTGTTGGGCCCCTCCCACAGCTCTGCTCTCCCTCCTTGTGCAGGGTGACCGGTCTTGTCTTCCCCCCCTCCTGTCGTTTTTTGTCTGCTAGACCCCTCCCACAGTTCTGCTCTCTGCACAGGCTACACACAGCACAATCATGATGTCACGGCTACTTTTACAAGGTAATATCTGGGTTTCCAAAGGCATTTGGTGCACACAAATCGGATTTATAACCTTAGTGCCTCCAAGCAAAGTCGACTGAGCGCATCCTGATCCACCACGTCCGACCGTTGCCTTATTCCTCTAAGAGCAACCTGTCGTCAAGACCCCTTTTGAGAAATCGCACCACAACGAAACGCGTGGTGCTGTGGCGTAATGCATTTTGGAACGTTCGAAAAACCCATGCGTTCTCAGATACGTTGGCGTGCACCTGCACAAATCTGAAGTGTGAACGTAGCCTAAATGGGAACTTTCATCATGCATTTGGGGTGCCAATAAGAATAATAGCGTCCAAACCCTCATCAAGCAATTGGGGGTGCCCTGTAAATAATGGCACTCAAACCCTCGTCACACATTTGGGGGGCAATTAGGAATAATGGAACCAAAACCCTCATCATGCATTTGGGGTGCCATTAAGAATAATGGCACCCAAATCTGGTACCAGGAAGAATAATGGCACCCAAACCCTCATCACACATTTGGGGTGCCATTAAGAATAACAGCGCCCAAACCCCCGTCCTGCATTTGGGGTAATTTGGTAGTGCCCAAACCCTTGTCACACATTTGGGGTGCCATTAAGTATAACAGCACCCAAATCTGGTTCCCGGGAAGAATAATGGCACCCGAACCCTCATCATACATTTGGGGTAATGTTAAGAATAATCGCATCCAAACGCTCGTCAAGCATTTGGGGTACCATTAAGAATAATGGCACCCAAACCTGGTGCCAGGAAGTATAATGGCACCCAAACCCTTGTCACACATTTGGGGTGCTAATATGAATAATGGAATTCAAACCCTCATCAAGCATTTGGTGTGCCCTAAGAATAATAGCACCCAAACCCTTGTCACACATTTGGGGTGCTAATAAGAATAATGGCATTCAAACCCTCGTCAAGCATTTGGGGTACCCTTAAGAATAATGGCACCAAAACCCTCGTCAAGCATTTGGGGTACCGTTAAGCATTTGGGGTGCCAATCAAAATAATGGCACCCAAATCTGGTGCCAGGAAGAATAATGGCACCCAAACCCTTGTCACACATTTGGGGTGCTATTAAGAATAATTGCATTCAAACCCACGTCAAGCATTTGGGGTACTGTTAAGAATAATGGCACCCAAACCCTCATCAAGCCTTTGGGGGACCATTAAGAATAGCGCCCAAACCCTCATCAAGCATTTGGGGTGCCCTAAGAATAATGGCAGCCAAACCCTTATCAAGCATTTGGGGTAGCATTAGGAATAATGGCACCAAAACCCCTGTCAAGCATTTGGGGTGCCATTAAGAATAACAGCACCCAAACTCTCATCAAGCATTTGGGCTACCATTAAGAATAATGGAACCAAAACCCTCGTCACCATTTGGGCTGCCATTAAGAATAATGGCACTCAAATCTGGTGCCAGGAAGTATAATGGCACCCAAACCCTTGTCACACATTTGGGGTGCTAATATGAATAATGGAATTCAAACGCTCGTCAAGCATTTGGGGTGCCCTAAGAATAATAGCACCCAAACCCTTGTCAAGCATTTGGGGTAGCATTAGGAATAATGGCATCCAAATCTGGCACTAGGAAGAATAATGGCACCCAAACCCTTGTCACACATTTGGGGTGCAATTAAGAATAATGGCACCCAAATCTGGTACCAGGAAGAATAATGGCACCCAAACCCTCATCACACATTTGGGGTGCCATTAAGAATAACAGCGCCCAAACCCCCGTCCTGCATTTGGGGTAATTTGGTAGTGCCCAAACCCTTGTCACACATTTGGGGTGCCATTAAGAATAATAGCACCCAAATCTGGTTCCCGGGAAGAATAATGGCACCCGAACCCTCATCATACATTTGGGGTAATGTTAAGAATAATCGCACCCAAACGCTCGTCAAGTATTTGGGGTACCATTAAGAATAATGGCACCCAAACCTGGTGCCAGGAAGTATAATGGCACCCAAACCCTTGTCACACATTTGGGGTGCTAATATGAATAATGGAATTCAAACCCTCGTCAAGCATTTGGGGTAGCATTAGGAATAATGGCACCAAAACCCTCGTCAAGCATTTGGGGTAGCATTAGGAATAATGGCACCCAAATCTGGCACTAGGAAGAATAATGGCACCCAAATCCTTGTCACACATTTGGGGTGCCATTAAGATAAAACAGCACCCAAACCCTCATCATGAATTTGGGGTACTGTTAAGAAAAGGGGCATTCTAACCCTTGTCAAGTCTTTGGGATGCCCTAAAAATAATGGCACCCAAACCCTTGTCAAGCATTTTGGGTACCATTAAGAATAATGGCCCCCAAACCCTCGTCAAGCAATTGGGGTGCCCTAAGAATAAAGGCACCCAAACCCTTGTCACACATTTGGGGTGCCATTAGAAAAATAGCGTCTAAACCCTCGTCAAGCATTTTGCTGCAAATTGGAATCGCCTAATGCGAATAGGACCTTAAGGCTATAGTCACATCTGTGCGTTCCGGGAACGCACATTCAGGCGTGCGTCACGGAAATGCACGAAAAATGTAATAAAAAAACACAAGTCATGCTTGCGGTACCATTAATTATTAACGGCTCTGCCAAACGTGGCCAACAGTTGTGCACTTCTGCGTTTGGCAAAATGCGCGACGAAGGCGCTACAAACACACACCGCGTGAAGCTCTACGCCCAAAAAGGCGCAGGAACTTCTTTGGCGCATTTACCGCGTGCAGGGACGGGAAAATGCATGAAAAATGCGCACATAAAAAACGAGAGTTCCCGCTACGCTAGGTGTGAATGGGGCCCTCGTGTAACGTGTCCCTAGCATGGCTTCATCCTCCACCCACCAACAGTCTCTGACCGTTTCCTCTCGGAAGTCCTCAATCTATGACAGCCTTCTGAAGCCCAACATTTTATATGTGGCCCTTTGGGGACCATCAGGGGCCACAATCGAGGTTCCCTATACCTTATAAGCTGACAACCATCAGTACGACAGCCAGGCAAATGGATTTTTTATTTTTTCTTAGCGATGGCTTCTTCCGTATTTCTCGCCTCCCTTTAAATCCCCTCCAAATGGCGTGCCCCCCCCCCCTTCCCGGCTGGCTGGCCCCCGGTGAATGCAGCGTTTTTCATTCTGGGCGTGTGACAATTAATACAAAGCCTATCTCCGGCGCTCTCCCTCTCCCTTCTCACACACACAGGACTCATCTACACGCACTCTCTGACATCACTCAGTACAAAAGGGTGGAGTGAGCCTCCACTGAAATCTCTTCTGTCTGAAGGGAAGGGAAATTCTGTAGCAGACAAGCAGAGGAAAGCAGCAGGACCGAGCCAGCTGAGTCACACACAGGCGCACGGCGAGCCGTTTCCAACGCCCCTCTGGACATCCTCGGAGAGCCGGGAGAAAGCCCCCCACCGCTCGGCTGAAGCCCCCCGAAGAAGACAACTTGCCACCTTCCTCTGAGATACCAGCGGACTTTCCCCCCCCCCCTTGGACTCAAGCAGGAGGACACGGTAAGAAAGATGCACGTCTTCTACTTAAAAGATGGTCAGAATTGGGCACGGAGGGTTGGGAGTGGCAGCAGGAAGCGATGCCGGCGGCACCGGCGAAGGCAAAAAAAAAGCATCCCTCGCCTTTACATGCCCTGAACATCTAGGGATTGTCAACCGAGGGCAAGTTTAACCCATGTGAACTTGTGGAGGCGCTCAGTCAACTTTACTTGGGGGGGTAGCTCTAGAGAAACACTTGGGAACTCTTGGAAATTGGGGCTGGTCCCGGTGTAGTAGGTGGTTTTGGTCAATTCGGACCAGTTGCTCTTAGAGGAATAGGCAACGGTCAGACGTGGTGGATCAGGATGAGGATGCGATCAGTCAACTTTGCTTGGGGGGCAGCTCTAGAGAAACACTTGAGAACTCTTGGAAATTGGGGCTGGTCCCGGTGGTGTAGTAGGTGGTTTTGGTCAATTCGGACCGGTTGTTCTTAGAGGAATAGGCAATGGTCAGATGTGGTGGATCAGGATGAGGATGCAATCAGTCGACTTTACTTGGGGGCAGCTCTAGAGAAACACTTGGGAACTCTTGGAAATTGGGGCTGGTCCCGGTGGTGTAGTAGGTGGTTTTGGTAAATTCGGACTGGTTGCTTTTAGAGGAATAGGCAACGGTCAGATGTGGTGGATCAGGATAAGGATACGATCAGTCAACTTTGCTTGGGGGGCAGCTCTAGAGAAACACTTGGGAACTCTTGGAAATTGGGGCTGATCCCGGTGTAGTAGGTGGTTTTGGTCAATTCGGACCGGTTGTTCTTAGAGGTCTAGGCAACGGTCAGATATGGTGGTTTAGGATGAGGATGCGATCAGTCAACTTTGCTTGGGGGGCAGCTCTAGAGAAACACTTGTGAACTGTTGGAAATTGGGGCTGGTCCCGGTGGTGTAGTAGGTGGTTTTGGTCAATTCGGACCGGTTGTTCTTAGAGGAATAAGCAACGGTCAGATGTGGTGGATCAGGATAAGGATGCGATCAGTCAACTTTGCTTGGGGGGGCAGCTCTAGAGAAACACTTGGGAACTCTTGGAAATTGGGGCTGGTCCCGATGTAGTAGGTGGTTTTGGTCAATTCGGGGCGGTTTTTCTTAGAGGAATAGGCAACGGTCAGACGTGGTGGATCAAGATGAGGATGCGATAAGTCAACTTTGCTTGGGGGGCAGCTCTAGAGAAACACTTGGGAACTCTTTGAAATTGGGGCTGGTCCCGGTGGTGTAGTAGGCTGTTCTGGCTAATCTGGACCAGTTCTTTTAGGGCAATAGGCAAAGAGCAGATATGTGGGTCAGGTATCGTTTTTTGCAAATTTGGGCTGATTTCTTTAGAGGAATAGGCAACAGTTGGATGTGATGGGTCAGTATGCGGATGCACTTAATCAACCTTGCTTGGGGAGACTCTGGCTAACTAGCTGGGAATGCTCAGAAATGTTGGCAAGTTCTGCTGTAGTAGATGGTTTTGGTAAACTCAACCAGTTGGGTCAGATGCCTATGCTGGTCCCATCAGAAATTGTTCTCTGAGAAGCTTCTAGTTTTACCTGGTCGCTCATATGATTGGACCACCACCATACCAATGTAGTAGGCTATTCTGGCAAATCTGGACTAGTTTTTATAGGGGAATAGGCAACGGGTGGATATGTGGGCGGGTATCGATTTTGGACTGTTTACCAGTGATTGTTATAGCTTAGGTTTGACTCCCTGTTCTCATAGACATTTTCTATTCAATTTATCACTCGTACAGTTGGACCTAGTCCACCAATCCCGGTGTAGGAGGCTGTCCTGGTAAATTCAGACTGGTTTCCCCAAAAAATAGGCAACGGGGAGGCATGTGGGTCAGGTGCTAGTTCTGGTGATATCTGCAATTTTGATACGTTTGGACCAGCTTCCTGTTATCGGAAAGCTTACCCATGAAATTTTACTAGATCACTGGTACGGTTGGGCCGGTTCCACCACCCAGTGCATTAAGCTATTCTGGTAAATCTGGACTCCTAGAGAAATAGGCAACAGTTGGACGTGATGGGTCAGATGCCCGTCCTTGTTTTATCAGCTATTGCTATAAAATTTGGACCGGTTCTGGATGAGCATTAGACGGAAAAATAGGCAACAGTTGGACATGATGGGTCAGATGGACGGTCCTTGTTTTATCGGCTACTACTATAAAATTTGGACCGGCTCTGGATGAGCATTAGACGGAGAAATAGGCAACAGTTGGACGTGATAGGTCAGATGCCCAGTCCTTGTTTTATCGGCTATTGCTATAAAATTTGGACCGGTTCTGGATGAGCATTAGACAGAGAAATAGGCAACAGTTGGACGTGATGGGTCAGATGCCCGTCCCATTGTTGGAAGCTGTCCTGATGAATTCAGACTGGTTTACCTAGAAAAATAGGCAACAGGGAGGAATGTGGGTCAGGTGCCAGTTCCGGTGATATCTGCAATTTTGATACATTTGGATCAGCTTCCTGTTCTCGGAAAGCTTACCCCATGAAATTTTACTAGATCACTGGTACGGTTGGGCCAGTTCCACCATTCCAGTGCATTAAGCTATTCTGGTAAATCTGGACGCCTAGAGAAATTGGCAACAGTTAGATGTGATGGGTCATATGCCCGTCCTTGTTTTATCGGCTATTACTATAAAATGTGGACCGGTTCTGGATGAGTATTAGACAGAGAAATAGGCAACAGTTGGACGTGATGGGTCAGATGTCCGTCCTTGTTTTATCGGCTATTGCTATAAAATTTAGACCGGTTCTGGATGAGCAATAGACGGAGAAATAGGCAACAGTTGGACGTGATGGGTCAGATGCCCGTCCTAGTGTTGGAAGCTGTCCTGATAAATTCAGACTGGTTTACCTAGAAAATAGGCAACAGGGAGGCATGTGGGTCAGGTGCCAGTTCCGGTGATATCTGCAATTTTGATACATTTGGATCAGCTTCCTGTTCTCAGAAAGCTTACCCAACAAAATTTTACTAGATCACAGGTACGGTTGGGCCAGTTCCACCATTCCAGTGCATTAAGCTATTCTGGTAAATCTGGACGCCTAGAGAAATTGGCAACAGCTGGACGCGATGGGTCAGATGCTCGTCCTTGTTTTATCGGCTAGTCTGTACAATGTGGACCGGTTCTGGATGAGCATTAGACGGAGAAATAGGCAACAGTTGGATGTGATGGATCAGATGCCCGTCCTTGTTTTATGGGCTATTGCTATAAAATTTGGACCGGTTCTGGATGAGCATTAGACGGAGAAATAGGCAACAGTTGGATGTGATGGGTCAGATGTCCGTCCTTGTTTTATTGGCTATTGCTATAAAATTTGGACCGGTTCTGGATGAGCATTCGACATAGAAATAGGCAACAGTTGGACGTGATGGGTCAGATGGCCGTCCTTGTTTTATCGGCTACTACTATAAAGTTTGGACCGGTTCTGGATGAGCATAAGACGGAGAAATAGGCAACAGTTGGACGTGATAAGTAAGATGCCCGTCCTTGTTTTATGGGCTATTGCTATAAAATTTGGACCGGTTCTGGATGAACATTGGATAAAGAAATAGGTAACAGTAGGACGTGATGGGTCAGATGCCCGTCCTTGTTTTATTGTCTATTGCTATAAAATTTGGACCGGTTCTGGATGAGCATAAGACGGAGAAATAGGCAACAGTTGGATGTGATGGGTCAGATGGCCGGTCCGTGTTTTATCGGCTATTACTATAAAATTTGGACCGGTTCTGGATGAGCATTAGACGTAGAAATAGGCAACAGTTGGACGTAATGGGTGAGATGCCCGTACTATAAAATTTGGACCGGTTCTGGATGAGCATTAGACAGTCAATTTGACCGGGTCATTGGTACGGTTGGACCAGTTCACCAAGAAGCACCAGTTTGGGCCGATTTCGGACCCTGGTGTTGAAACCAACTAATATAAACTGTACCCCTTTCCCCCTCTCCCCCCTCTTTCCCCTTGTATTAGACAGATCCAACGCCAGAAGATCGGCGAGATCCGGTGACTTTCTCCGCAGAAGGAACTTTTTTTTTCTTCGTAAGGGCTTGGCCGGATTTTGCAGAGCAGTCCCTGATTATTACCAGACCGTGGCTCGCCGCGCCGCCGCTCACCTCCGCACTAATGAATTCCCAAACGTCTGCAAGTGCAAAGCTTTTCCGTAAGGCAGAGCCCCCCTCCCCGGCCGTGTTACGCCCCCCCCCCCCGGGGCTCTCGTGTTGGTGACGGCCTCCCGTTAGACCAGAAGTCACGTTCTGAAGTTTGGGCGTGTTGTTTGGGGGGGGGAAGGTGGAAGGAGACGGGGGGGGGGGGCAGCTTGACAAGCCTACCTCCCATGTGTAGGAAGGTTTTTTTTCCCCGGGATGCCACCCTGTGCCGGGACCAAACCCGGGGTGGGGCCTCATGAAGACCTCAATGTTGGTAAAGAACGCCCCCCCCCCCCCGGAAGATCGAGCCACCAATGATAAGGCAGTGCCGGGGGTTAACTCTCAGGCTGCTATTTGCACGGTAGCCGATATGGGGAATAAAATAGGCGCCCCGAGACGATTGGTTCTTTTTAACAAAAGCTCAGTTCTCAGCAGCCAATCGGAAAGCAGCTTTCGGGCAACCAGAAGACCCGGTTACATTGCAACGGGTGGTACCGCCCGTTATAAAAAGCCGATCGATACGTGTTTAGGCATTGCTAGTGTCGTGATCTCAATAATGCCGCGAACACCGGACATTGTGCAATTGGGTGGGGGGGGGGTTTGCGTGAATCACAAGAGTAGCTGAACAGAATCAAGGATAATTGAACATGTTTCAGGCACTGGGGGCTGATGGGGGAGGTGCTGAGGTTTGGAGGTGGAGGAGAGGACAGGGAGGTTACCCACAGAGCTTCAAGCTGTGAATTGCGGGGTGTCTCCCCCTTGGATACATTGTGCAATGGGGGGATCACAAGACTAGCTGAACAGAATCAAGGATAATCTAACATGTTTCAGGCACTAGGAGCTGTGAATGGTGATGTACATTATGTTTCAGGCACTAGGGGCCATGAATGGGGGTGTACAGTGTGCAGAGGGGGGTAGAGGGGTGAATCACAAGACTAGCTGAACAGAATCAGGGATAATCTAACATGTTTCAGACACTAGGAGCTGTGAATGGTGATGTACATTGTGCAGCCGGAGGGGGGGGGGGGGGGGGCGGAAATCACAAGACTAGCTGAAAAGAATCCAAAATAATTTAACATGTTTCAGGCACTAGGGGCCGTGAATGGGGGTGTACAGTGTGCAGAGGGGGGGAGAGGGGTGAATCACAAGACTAGCTAAACAGAATCAAGGATACTCTAACATGTTTCAGGCACTAGGGGCCGTGAATTGTGGTGTAAATTATGGCAGAGAAAGGGGGGAGGGGGATCACAAGACTAGCTGAACAGAATCCAAACTAATGTAACATGTTTCAGGCACTGAAAGGACAGGGAGGCCAGAGTTGCAAGCTGTGGATTGTGGCGACTCCCTCTGGAGATGTGTGAATCACAGGACTGGCTGAACAGAGTCAAAGTGTATTTGCATTGTGTATACATTGCGGTGGGTTGCTGTGTGTGCCGGACATAATAATTCAGCTCTAGGATGCAGATATCATTCTAAGGGCTTCATCATTTACTGCACCGCCCCCCTCCCTCCCCTCCCCCACCACTTTGGAGTCTCACTCCTCCCGCTGCATTCTCTGTAATGTCACACCAATGAAATAACAGCCCTGAGATGAGAATTCTGAGCCTGAGACAAACATGCTGGGGGGGGGGGGGGGGGGTGAGACAAACATGCTGGGGGGGGGGGGTGAGACAAACATGCTGGGAGGGGGCTGAGACAAACATGCTGGGAGGGGGGGGTGAGACAAACATGCTGGGGGGAGGGGGGTGAGACAAACATGCTGGGGGGAGGGGGGTGAGACAAACATGCTGGGGGGGGGGGGGTGAGACAAACATGCTGGGAGGGGGGGGTGAGACAAACATGCTGGGGGGGGGGGTGAGACAAACATGCTGGGAGGGGGCTGAGACAAACATGCTGGGAGGGGGGGGTGAGACAAACATGCTGGGAGGGGGGGGGGAGACAAACATGCTGGGGGGGGGGGGGAGACAAACATGCTGGGAGGGGGGGGGGAGACAAACATGCTGGGGGGGGGGGGGAGACAAACATGCTGGGAGGGGGCTGAGACAAACATGCTGGGAGGGGGGGGTGAGACAAACATGCTGGGAGGGGGGGGTGAGACAAACATGCTGGGGGGGGGGGTGAGACAAACATGCTGGGAGGGGGCTGAGACAAACATGCTGGGAGGGGGGGGTGAGACAAACATGCTGGGGGGAGGGGGGTGAGACAAACATGCTGGGAGGGGGGGCTGAGACAAACATGCTGGGAGGGGGGGGTGAGACAAACATGCTGGGGGGAGGGGGGTGAGACAAAACATGCTGGGGGGGGGGCTGAGACAAACATGCTGGGGGGGGGGGTGAGACAAACATGCTGGGAGGGGGGGGTGAGACAAACATGCTGGGGGGGGGGGGCTGAGACAAACATGCTGGGAGGGGGGGGTGAGACAAACATGCTGGGAGGGGGGGGTGAGACAAACATGCTGGGGGGGGGGGGGAGACAAACATGCTGGGAGGGGGGGGGTGAGACAAACATGCTGGGGGGAGGGGGGTGAGACAAACATGCTGGGAGGGAGGGGGTGAGACAAACATGCTGGGGGGGGGCAGGGGTGAGACAAACATGCTGGGAGGGAGGGGGGGGGGACAAACATGCTGGGGGGGGGGCGGCCGCCCTCACACAATTTGTTTGTTCGTTGTTTGTGATACGGATAATGGTGGCAACCAGAGGCCGCATTGTTATGTGTGGTGGGAATTTTTCTGCCTATTCATTATTCCCCTCCCCTAAGGAAGCCTCAACCTTCCGGGTCAAGTGCCAGTCACGTGACGCCGGGGCTCATTCAGCGGTAAACCGGCCTGGGACGCGACCGAATTCCTGTTGGACCACATTGATGAATTTATTTTTATTTAATTTATTTTTTTATTAAAATTATTCAGTTGATTTTGTTAGTCTCGTCAATTAATTAATTTATTTATATTAGATGACATTAAATAATTAATTTCTATCAATTTTAATTAATTAATTAATTAATTTTAATTAATTCATTAACTGTATTTAATTAATTTTGTTAGTTTCATAAATTCATTCATTTCAATTAGATCACAATATTTATTTCATTAATCTAAATAATTTAGATTAATGAATTAAATATTGTGATCTAATTGAAATGAACGAATTCATGAAACTAACAAAAGTAATTAAATAAGTAAAATGAATGAATTAATAAAAAATGTATAGATTGATTTTATTAGTTTCATTAATTAATGAATTTATATTAGGTCACATCAATTAATACACGTTGATACATTTTAATTATTTAATTGATTTTGTTAGCTTAATTAATTAATTTATATTAGGTCACATCGGTTAATACATTTTAATATATTTTAATTATTTAATTGTTTTGTTAGCTTAATTATTAATTTCTATTAGATCATATCAATTAATTATTTTAAATAATGTTATTGATTCTGTTAGTCTCATTAATTTCCATTAGGTCACATCAATTAATATATTTTAATTAATTTTTATTATTTAATTGATTTTGTTCATTGCTTCATTAATTAATTAATTTATATTAGGTCACGTCAATTAATACATGCTGATACATTTTAATTATTTAATTGATTTTGTTAGCTTAATTAATTAATTTATATTAGGTCACATCAGTTAATACATTTTAATTATTTAATTGGTTTAGTTAGCTTAATTATTTAATTAATTTCTATTAGATCATATCAATTAATTATTTTAAATAATGTTATTGATTCTGTTAGTCTCATTAATTTCCATTAGGTCCCATCAATTAATACATTTTAATTAATTTTAATTATTTAATTTATTTTATTTATCGCTTCATTAATTAATTGATTTCTATTAGATCACATTCATTCATTGATTAATTAAAATTATTTAACTGATTTTGTTAGTTTAAATAATTAACTATTGTATAATAGAACACAATAATTAATTAATTTCTATTAGATCACATTAATTAATTAATTTAAATTATTTATTTAATTTAGTTTTTATTTCATGAATTAATTTATTTCTATTAAATTACATGAATTAATACATTTCCATTAGATCACATTAATTAATTAATTGAAATGATTTATTTAATTTAATTCGTTTCATTAATTAATTAATTTCTATTAGATCACATTAATTCATTAATTTAAATTATTTAATTGATTCTGTTTGTTTCATTGTTGAATTAATACATTTCTATTAGATCACATTAATAAATTAATTTAAATTATTTTTTTAATTTTATTAGTTTCATTAATTAATTAATTTCTATTAGATCGCATTAATTAATTAATTTAAATTATTTAATTGATTCTGTTTGTTTCATTGTTGAATTAACTCATTTCTATTAGATCACATTAATTAATGCTTAAAATAATTTTATTGGTTCTGTTATTATTATGAATTTATTTATTTATATTAGATCACTTCATGCATTTCTATTACTTTAATTAATTAATTTAAATGATTTTATCGATTCTGTTCATTTAATTAATTTCTATTAGATCACATTAATTAATGCTTAAATTGTTTTTATTGGTTCTGTTAGTTTTATTAATTAATACATTTATATTAGATCACATTAATTAATTCATTATTTTATTGGTTCTGTTTAGTTTTATTAATTAATTAATTTCTATTAGATCACATTAATTCATTCATTTCGATTACTTTAATTCATGAATTTAAATTATTTCATTGATTCTGTTAGTTTCATTACTTACTTATTTTCTGTTAGATCGCATTAATTAATGAATTTAAATGATTTTATTGATTCTGTACATTTAATTAATTCATTTCTATTAGATCACATGTATTAATGCTTACAATTTTTTTAATTGGTTCTGTTAGTTGTATTAATGAATTAATTTCTATTAGATCACATTCATTAATTAGTTGATTTAAATTATTTTATTGATTCTGTTAGTTTTAATAATGAATTAATTTCATAATAATTCAATTAATAAGGATAAATTTATAATTTAATAATAATTAATAATAATTATATAATAATAATAATAATAATAATAATAATAATAATAATAATAATAATAATTTAATAATGAATTAATTTCATAATAATTTAATTAATAAGGATAAATTAATAATTTAATAATAATAATAATAATAATAATAATAATAATAATAATTTAATAATGAATTAATTTCATAATCATTTAATTAACAAGGATAAATTAATAATTACATTTTGTATTACTTTAAATAATTAATTTAAATTAATGTAATTGATATTGCGAGTTTCTTTAATTCATTCATTTCTATTAGATCCCATTAATGAGTTCATTCCTGTTACTTTAATTAATTAATTTTAAATTACTTCATTGATTCTATTAGTTTCATTATTAAATTCATTTCTGTCACGTTGGAGATATTCATCTGCAAAAAAAAATATCAATCCATTCCCCCCCCCCCCCCAACTCCAGAACTCCTGGGAGGTTCTGCACGGCATGCCTGACATGTTTCAGGCTCTGGGGGCTGCTGTGTAGGAATCAGGAGAGGATGGGAGTTGATAAAGCAGAACTTTACCAGGATGATGAGACTTATTTGTAGTCCAGTAAGCAGAAGACAGTCCCAGCAGCTCTAATAGTGAATGGCCGGGGGGTTGTAAATCACAAGACCAGCTGAACAGATCTCATTGCTCTGCATTGTATACATTATATAATAGGAATAGGAAGCGTGATTGGTGAAGTGCGAACTGATCTGTCATCTCACTCGGGACATTTATACAGGAAGCCCAACCAGTCCGCTCGCCCTTATCACCATTTCCTGCCTCTAACAACACAACATTCCGTCCGGACGCTGGAGGAGGGGGGGAGGGGAGGGCGTCCTGACACCAGAAAACGCAGTACATGGCGGCCTGCAGGGGGCTTCGATGGTATCCAGCAAGAGCGCCAAAGTCAGGACAGGCCCTCGAATTACCTCCAGAAAACTCCCACGTACTTTAGGCAGCGGTTGCGCGCTTTTCTGGGCCCCTTGACTCCTCCCTGAACTCTGCGTGCAAAGTTAGTCCTGCGGCATCGGAAAGGGAATGGCGAGAGTTGTGCGTCAGTCCCTCCTTGCTTCTCCCCCAAATGGGACTTTAAGGTCCCATTCGCACCGCCGCGTCTTTGGTGCTAAATACTCAGGATCAGAACGCGTCAAAAAGCGCGTGAAAACGAGCCGCCGTTATAATATTTTGCGTTAGAGGGAGGCTTTTTGCGTTTTTGGAAAGAATTAAAAACACGTGTTTAATTACTAAAAATGCACTATTAGGCCTCATTCACACCTGAGAGTTCCCGCTAGCGTGTTTTTCCCCGCATTTTTATTAATATTATTATTATTATCCTTATACGTTTTATTTTATTTTTATTAATTATTATTATTATAGTGTGAGGGACAGATCCACAGAGATCTGCCCCGGCGCAGCGTATCTGAGATACGCTACGCCGCCGTAACTTACTTTTTTTGTTTTGAATCCTGGAAGAATTTGCGCCGTAAGTTACGGCGGCGTAGTGTATCTCTCGCGGGGTAACGGCGCCTAATTCAAATCGGCGAGTAGGGGGGCGTGTTTCATTTAAATGAAGCGCGTCCCCGCGCCGAACGAACTGCGCATGCGCCGTCCCTAAATTTCCCGCCGTGCATTGCGCTAAATGACGTCGCAAGGACGTAATTTATTTGGACGTGGTCATAAATTACGTCTACCCGATTCACGGACGACTTACGCAAACGAAAAAAAAAATCAAAATAAACGCGGGAACGCCGGCCATACTTAACATGGCAGGTCTAACTATACGCCACAAAACACCAGCTTTAACTATACGCCAGAAAAAGCCGACTAGAGACGACGTAAAAGAATGCGACGGCCGCGCGTACGTTCGTGGATCGTCGGAAATAGCTAATTTGCATACTCTACGCGGATTACGACGGGAACTCCACCCAGCGGACGCCGAAGTATTGCATCTACGATCCGAAGGCGTACGCCTGTCGGATCTAACCCAGATGCCGTCGTATCTTGGTTTGAGGATTCAAACCAAAGATACGACGCGGGAAATTTGAAAGTACGCCGGCGTATCAGTAGATACGCCGGCGTACTCGCTCTGTGGATCTGCCCCTTAGTTTTTATCATTATTTTTGTGTATTGTATTATTACTATATTTTATTAATATTTTTTCATTATTATTATTATTTTAATTATTATATTATAATTTTTATATATTTTTTTATTAATATTATTTATTTATTTTAATTTATATTATTATACTTTTTTTGTAATATTACTATATTTTATTATTATTATACAGGATTTATATAGCGCCAACAGTTTGCACTGCACTTTACAACATTATTATTATTATTATTATTATTATTATTATTATTATTATTATTATTATTTTATTATTATTATTACCTTCATCATTATCCTTTTTATGTTATTTTTATTTATTATTATTATATTATTATTTTTTATTTTATTTTTTAATTACTGTATTGTATTATTACTATATTATATATATATATATATATATATATATATATATATATATATATATATATATATATATATATATATATATATATATTTTATGATTTTTATTATTATATTATAATTTTTATATATTTTTTTAATTAATATTATTATAATTTTTTGGCAATATTACTATATGTTATTATTATTATTATTATTATTATTATTATTATTATACAGGATTTAAATAGCGCCAACAGTTTGCTCCCCACTTTACAACATGAGGGTAGACAGTACAATACAATTCCATACAGGAGGAATCAGATTGCCCTGCTTGTTATAATCTATGTTATTTTTATTATTATTTTCATTATCATTATTTTAATATTTTTATTTTTATATTACTATTATTATTTTGTCTTATTACTATATTTTATTATTAATTTTACCATTATCCTTTTTATGTTATTTTTATTAATTATTATTATTATATATTTTTATTTTTTATTTTTGTATTACTGTATTTTTTTATTACTATTATTATTATTATTATACAATTCCATACAGGAGGAATCAGAGGGCCCTGCCCGTTAAAGTTTACAATCTATGTTATTTTTATAATTATTTTCACTATTATTATTATTATAATTTTTATATATTTTTTTATTATTATTTTTTCTTTATTACTTTTTTAAGTTGTGGGTAGCGTGGGGAAGAGTTCGCCTTTCTCCATTGTTTTCTACTGCTGTCTGTGACCCCATAGGGGATATTTGCTCTTACTTCCTGTCTCTGTGGCACCGGTACAAGAATTGGGGAGGGATGGGTGTGGTTGTCACCGCTCTGTTCTCATTTTCATTTGACCCCATTGCAGTGATTTGCCCCCCCAACCTGACAAAGACAGCAATAAAAACCTGACATAAAAGGGGGGCTCTAACCCCCTTCTTTAGCTGGAGCTGGGCTTTAATTAGAAGCCGTTCTGAAGGCGGAAGACTAACTAGAATTGAGGGGTGGGGTAAGTGGAGGCGGCTGAAGTTCCCAGCAGATCCCCATGGAGGGGAAGCTCTGCACTGCCATTTCCCAGATGTTTTTTATCTTGGATCTTGTCTATGATTATAACATCTGTTTCCTCCGACTCTCCAATAATCTGCAGCCCCGGCCGACATTCCTGCCTGCTTCTTAAAGGGGACCTCTCGGGGGTGGGAAGACGGGAGCCCCCCATTGATATTTGGCTGCAACCCCTGTCACCCCCATCCTGGAAAGTAAGCATGCGCACAGTGAAGATGGAACCATCTACTGCTTTTCCGTGATATAATAATAATAATAATAATAATAATAGTAAAAAATATATATTATTTTATTATTATTTATATAAATATATATATTCATATCACTCTCAATAACTATACATTATGATTAAAAAAATAATAAAATAATAATTAAAAATATATTTATACATGCATAGAGCAATACTATAAATATATATACACACACTGTATATAATAATAATAATAATAGTAATAATAATAATAACAGCAGCAATACTACTAATAACAATAACAGTAACAGCAATAAAATGAATAATAATCTGTTATTTCTGGTATTATTTGGTTATTATTTATTACATTTTTTGTAATATTAATAATAATCAAATAACAGTGAGTTATATATCAAGTCAGAAATGACAGTTTTAAAAATATTGGGCCAGATTCACGTAGAATTCCGGCGGCGTAACGTATCGCATTTACGTTACACCGCCGCAAGTTTTACAGGCAAGTGCTTGATTCACAAAGCACTTGCCTGTAAACTTGCGGCGGCGTAGCGTAAATCCGTCCGGCGCAAGCCCGCCTAATTCAAATGGGGCGTGGATCATTTAAATTAGGCGCGTTCCCGCGCCGAACGTACTGCACGTGCTCCGTTTTGAAATTTCCCGCCGTGCTTTGCGCGAAATTACGTCGCACCGACGTCACTTTTTGAACGTCGACGTGAGTTACGTCCTTTCCTATTCACAGACGTCTTACGCAAAAAAAAAAAAAAAAAATTGAAATTAGACGCGGGAACGACGGCCATACTTTAACATGGCAAGTCTAAAGATAGGCCACGAAATAGCAGCTTTAGCTATATGCCGGGAAAAGCCGACTAGCGACGACGTAAGAGAATGCCACGGCCGCGCGTACCTTTGTGGATCGCCGTAAACAGCTAATTAGCATACCCAACGCGGAAAACGACGCAAACTCCACCCAGCGGGCGCCGAAGTATTACACCTACGATCCGAAGCCGTACGCCTGTCGGATCGAACCCAGAAGCCGTCGTATCTTGGTTTGAGGATTCAAACTAAAGATACGACGCGGCAAATTTGAAAATACGCCGGCGTATCAGTAGATACTCCGGCGTATTTCTCCTGTGAATCTGGCCCATTACCCTTAAGGGCATCTATTAATTGTATCATACTAAAAAATAATAATAACAACAATAATAATAATAATAAATATACATTATTATTATTATTATTTGTATAATTTTAAATAAAACAAATGTTATATATATATATATATATATATATGTATATATCACTCTCAATAACTATACATAATAATTAAAAAATAAATAATAATTATAAATATATTTATACAAACATAGAGCATACTATAAATAAGCATATATATATATATAAATGTTACAGGAGACTGCTAGAGGCTGCCAGCCAATCTACAACAGACCTAAAGCCTCAGACTCTACAATGTCTGCTTTGGGATGGAGGCCGCACTGGACTCACTGAATAAGTGGCCCCATGGGAAATCCCTTCAAGTGGGTTGAGCCCAGCAGTGGACGTTGGTGATGGACCCCTTGGGGCTTTGAGGTTGGTGGTGGACCTCCTTTGGGCCTTGGACGTTGGTGATGGACCCCCTTGGGTCTTGGACGTTGGTGATGGACCCCCTTGGGGCTTTGACATTGGTAGTGGACCTCTTTGGGGGCTTTGATGTTTGTGGTGGACCCCCTTGGGGCTTTGACATTGGTGGTGGACCCCCTTGAGGGCTTTGACGTTGGTGGTGGACCCCCTTGAGGGCTTTGACGTTGGTGATGGGCTCCTTGGGGCATTGATGTTGGTGGAGGACCCTCTTGGGGGCTTTGATGTTTTTGTTTATATATATATATATATATGAGATAGATAGATAGAGATAGATAGTAAAAAAAAAAAGAAAGAAAGGAAAAAAAAAGGAGAGAGAAAAAAGTAAACAAAAAAAAAGGAAGAAAGGAAAAAATAAATAAAAATAAAATAAAAAAGGAGACAGAAAAAAAATAGAAAAAAACATAAATAGATAGTACATTAATTATCTATTGATTGATTGTTCGATAGATCGATTTATTTCTCAGACTTGCACAGAGACACCCCCCCCCCCCCCCCCCCCGTGTTTCGTCATCACATCCCGGCGGCAGTTCCCAGGCGGGCGCACAATGGAGCCTCCCGGCTCCGGCGGTGGAAGGGTTACCCCTGCGAGGTTCGGAATGAATGAACACAACGCGGCCTTCTTCCGCGCAGCATTAGCAAACCAGGCATGTAGCGATAATACTGGTATTCCGCCTTCCCCGCACAGCCGGCAGGAAAACAAGCCTGGCCTGTGAGACGATGAGGAGGGGAGGATTCCGGATCCCATTACATAACAACAGGAGGAATAAAAAAGAAAAAGAAGAAAAACCATATATATATATAAATATAATAAAATAACAGGCTGGGTGTGGCTGTAAAGGGATTTTCGGAGCGCCGGGCCTTTAAGAGAAAGCGGTTGATTAATCGCGACAACGCTTAAAAGCCGCCAGTGACCTATTTGTGAAAGAAGAGGAGAAAAAAAAAAAAAAGAGAGAGACGGGCGCCATGTTCATCCAAATGAGAGTGGGGGGAGCCGGCGGCACATGTGCGGTACACGGTGCCAACCAAGGGGAATGCGACGGCTTCTTCGACCCGCAGCCACGACTCTCCTATGACTATCGCCGTGGCAAGCCGACCTTTTACCTAGAACTTGGGAAAGAGTATAGATAGACCTAGAACCCCCGAGGGTGGTCCTATTGGCAGAGGCGGCTCTAGGCTTTGTGAGGCCTGAGGCATAATTTGGCATGGGGCCCCACCAGGGCCGTCTTTACCGCAGGGCAAATGGGGAAGGTGCCCTGGGCCCTGTCACTGTTGGAGGCCCCCAGGGGCCCAGAGGACCCCAGGGCCCCAGATGGCAACCCCCCCTTTTTTTTATTTATTTTTTAAATAATAAAAAAAAAATTATATATTTTTATTAAAGGGACAATTTTTTAATATATATTTTTTTTATTTTTTTAATAAAGGGCCATTTTTTTTAGAGGTCTGGGGGTCCCCAGGGGCCCATAGTTCCCCAGGGCCCCGGATGACAACCCCCTTTTTTAATAAAAAAAAATCGTATATATATATATATATATATATATATATATATATATATATGTTTATTATTATTATTATTATTATAGGACCCAGAGGTCCCCAGGGCCCCGGATGGCAACCCCCCTTTTTTTTTATAAAAAATTTTTTTTTTATATATTTTATTTCTTTATATATATATATATATATATATATATATATATATATATATATATATATATATTTTTTTTTATTAAAGGGCTCAGAGGTCCCCATGTGGCAAACACCCTTTATCTTTTTTTATAAATGTTTATTTTTTTATTTTTGTTTATATATTTGTTTTATTTATTTTTAATTTAAGGGCCCAGAGGTCCCCAGGGCCCTGGATGGCAACCCCCCCTTTTTTTTTTTATAAATGTTTCTTTGAATATATTTTTTATTAAAGGGCCCAGAGGTCCCGGATGGCAACCCCCTTTTTTTGTAATTTATTTTTATTAAAAAAAAAATATTAAAGGGCCCAGAGGTCCCCAGGGCCCCAGATGGCAACCCCCTTTTTAAAATATATTTTATATATATATATATTTTATTTCTTTTTTTCTTTTTATTAAAGGGCCCAGAGGTCCCCAGATGGCTACACCCCTTTTTTATATATATTTTTCTTTCTTTCTTTCTTTATTTCTTTTTTTGTAAAGGGCCCCCCGCTTCTAAATTTGCGGCAGCCCCCCCCCTGCTTCTCAATTTCAGGCGGCAGCACCCCCCATCCCGGTTCTCTGCTCCAGGGGGCCCATGCCTGAAGCTGTGTAAGTGGCCCCATAATTCCTGATGGCGGCCCTGCCTCCCGTTAAGCCCCTGTGCTGCCCACAAATCAGGCTGAAAATCATCAGCGGCACGCAGCCAGTGACAGTACTGCTTCCCTTCCCAGTGTTTTAAAATGTAGAGCACCCCTGGCTTCCCTTTAGACGCGCACTTCTCCCTTCCTGCCACTGGGTGCTGCTTGTATATAAAAGTGAATTAGAATGTGATTTTATAACATCCCCAGTTTGCTCTTCCTGAGGCTGACTTCTTCATGTCCTGCTCCTCAAGGTATGTCACTGTTTGCTAATCTATATTGTAAATTGAAGTTTTCTGTAGAGTGTGCCCAAAGTCTTTATAATATTTGATGATTCACTGCAGGTCTGGTCAGTGTTTTAAAAAGTTCCTCTATTTTACACATGGCATGGCATGGGGTCACAGCACCGTCTGTCCATTCTGCTTTAGCACCATGGGACCCCATGCCATGCCATGTGTAAAATAGAGGAACTCTTTAAATCACAGACCAGACCTGCAGTCCAGGCTGAGTAAAGCCTCAGAGTACATGACATTACTGTCTGTATTTAACTGCTTGATGGGCTTATTTTGGGCCTGGCTGGTTCACATGTATGTGTTTTGGCGGCCCACATTTGCGCAGGCACAGCAGCCCATTCATTTGAATGGGCCGACAAGCCTGCGTTTCCTGCAAAGAAAAGCGCATGCCTCATGTAATAGGCTGCGCACACGGCACGCCTATGCCCATCAAGCACTGAAATACAGCACTGTCTGTCCATTCTGCTGTCTGCTGTGACTTATCTGCAGTTCCCGCACTGTCAAACTTGCTGCATTTTTAGATGTTTAGGTCACGCTTTTAAAAACACAGTGCGTTTGTGTGTGCAAGAACTGCAGGTAAGTAGCATGGTGCAAAAGCAGAATGGATTTCAAGGCAACTGTATTTTTAAAATGCTGAATGCACCTTTTTTCTGCAGGAAACAAAGGCATGGCAGCCCATTCAAATCAACGGGCTGCTGTACCTGCACAAATGAGGACCGCCAAAACACATACATGTGAACAAGCCAGGCCCAAAATAAGCTGGAGGGGGGCCCAAAAAAAATGTTTGCCCTGAGCCCAAACCATATTAAAGACGGCCCTGGGCCCCACTCTCGCCCATGATGGGGAAAAATAATTCAAGGACAAGATCCCCTGTGAGTGCGAGGCCTTAGGCGACCGCCTAATTTGCCTAATTAACCGCTTCCCGACCGCCGCATGTACATATACGTCGGCAGAATGGCACGTACAGGCACATTGGCGTACCTGTACATCCTTGCCTTTCCGTGGGTCGGGGGTCCGATCGGGACCCCCCCCCCGCTACATGCGACGGTCGGATTCCCACGGGGAGCGATCCGGGACGACGGCGCGGCTATTAGTTTATAGCCGCCCCGTCGCGATCGCTCCCCGGAGCTGAAGAACGGGGAGAGCCGTATGTAA
Organism: Rana temporaria; assembly: GCF_905171775.1. NCBI lineage: Eukaryota > Metazoa > Chordata > Amphibia > Anura > Ranidae > Rana > Rana temporaria. The sequence goes on from NC_053501.1 coordinate 111,656,681, forward strand.
ACACAACTTCCCCGTGTTTCACTATGGCGGCGCATCGATCGAGTGATCCCTTTTATAGGGCGACTCGATCGATGACGTCAGTCCTACAGCCACACCCCCCTACAGTTGTAAACACACACTAGGTGATCCCTAAATGTTACAGCGCCCCCTGTGGTTAACTCCCAAACTGCAACTGTCATTTCCACAATAAACAATGCAATTTAAATGCATTTTTTGCTGTGAAAATGACAATGGTCCCAAAAATGTGTCAAAATTGTCCGAAGTGTCCGCCATAATGTCGCAGTCACGAAAAAAATCGCTGATCGCCGCTATTAGTAGTAAAAAAAAAAAAATAATAAAACTATCCCCTATTTTGTAAACGCTATAAATTTTGCGCAAACCAACCGATAAACGATTATTGCGATTTTGTTTTACCAAAAATAGGTAGAAGAATACGTATCGGCCTAAACTATATATATATATGTTTTTGGGGGATATTTATTATAGCAAAAAGTAAAAAATATTGCATTTCTTTCAAAATTGTCGCTCTGTTTTTGTTTATAGCGCAAAAAATAAAAACCGCAGAGGTGATCAAATACCACGAAAAGAAAGCTCTATTTGTGGGGAAAAAAGGACGCCAATTTTGTTTGGGAGCCACGTCGCACGACCGCGCAATTGTCTGTTAAAGCGACGCAGTGCCCAATTGTAAAAACCCCTTGGATCATTTAGCAGCATATTGGTCCGGTCCTTAAGTGGTTAAAGAGCCGCCTCTGCCTATTGGTATTCAGTAGTATTAGAAATGGTCAGGGTTCGATGATGCTGGGAGTCCTCCAGCCAGGAAATGAGGCAATTAGGAAGCAAGCCTTGATCCTAAATCTGCAATTTTTGGGGGGGAATATGCCGTGTTATCAAGTTGATTTCTCTGCAAAATGGCGGTCAACTCACTAGACCATGGGGGGCCAACCTGCGGCCCTCCAGCTGTTTTGCGAAACTACAAGTCCCATCATGCCTCTGCCTGTGGGAGGAGTCATGCTTGCAACTGTCAGCCTTGCAATGCCTCATGGGACTTGTGGTTCCCGCAACAGCTGGAGGGCCAACGGTTGGCACCCATGCGCTAGACATAAAGGGCTTCAACTGTGGCCCCCCTGATATTCGCAAAAGGGGGCCACACATAATATTCATTGTGGCAGCAAAACATACAGAGAGACGTATTACAAGAGAGGGTCAAAAACTGCGGTTGTGGTGGAGACTGGAGACAGTTAGAGACTTGGGGGGACGCGTTACACGAGACTGCTGGAGATCGCAGCATTCACAGCCCCTTTAGAGATCGGCTGCTCAGTACATTCCCACCGCTGAGTGTCGGGGGGCTGTCACATGAGACTGCTAGAGATCACTGCTATTTTAACCCCTTTACAAGTCAATGTTCCCACTTCAGCTGCTTAATCCTGGGGTCCGGGGGTCTGTCACATGAGACTGCTAAAGATCACGGCTATTTAGTCCCATTACAAATCAATGTTCCCACTCCAATTACTGACACCCAAGGACCTGTCACATGAGAGTGCTAGAGATCACGGCTATTTATTACCTCTACAAATCAATGTTCCCTATCCAACTATTGAGGTCTGGGGTCTGAGGGCCTATCACATGAGAGTGCTAGAGATCACGTGATACAAGTCAATGTTCCCACTTCAGCTGCTTAATCCTGGGGTATGGGGGGTCTGTCACATGAGAGTGCTAGAGATCACCGCTCTTATGGCTCCTTTACAAGTTCTCACTCCAGTGTCTAATGCCTCGGGTCTGACAGACCTATCACATGAGACTGCCAGAGATCACTGCTGTTTAGTCCCTTTACAAATCAATGTTTCCACTCCAACTACTGACATCCGGGGTCCGGGGGGTCTGTCACATGAGAGTGTTAGAGAGATCACTGCTATTATAGCTCATTTACAAGTTAATGTTCCCACTCCAATGTCTAATGCCCGGGGTCTGAGGGCCTATTACATGAGACTGCTAGAGATCACTGCATGAGAGTGTTGGAGATCACTGCATGAGAGTGTTAGAGATCACTGCATGAGACTGCTAGAATAAGAGTGTTAGAGATCATTGCATGAGAGTGTTAGAGATCACTGCATGAGAGTGTCAGGCCCCGTACACACGTCCGAGGAACTCGACGTGCCAAACACATTGAGTTCCTCGTCGAGTTCAGTGTGGAAGCCGCCGAGGAGCTCGGCGGGCCGACTTTCCTCATTGAACAACGAGGAAAAAGAGAACATGTTCTCTTTTCGGCCCGACGAGTTCCTCGCTGAAAAGTGTACACACGACAGAGTTTCTCGGCAGAATCCAGCTCCGACCGAGTTTCTGGCTGAATTCTGAAGTCGTGTGTACGGGGCCTCAGAGATCACTGCATGAGAGTGTTAGAGATCATTGCATGAGACTGCTAGAGATCACTGCATGAGAGTGTTAGAGATCACTGCATGAGAGTGTTAGAGATCACTGCATGAGAGTGTTAGAGATCATTGCATGAGACTGCTAGAGATCACTGCATGAGAGTGTTAGAGATCAATACATGAGAGTGTTAGAGATCACTACGTGAGAGTGTTAGAGATCACTACATGAGAGTGTTAGAGATCACTGCATGAGAGTGTTAGAGATCAATACATGAGAGTGTTAGAGATCACTGCATGAGAGTGTTAGAGATCATTGCATGAGACTGCTAGAGATCACTGCATGAGAGTGTTAGAGATCACTACATGAGAGTGTTAGAGATCACTGCATGAGAGTGTTAGAGATCACTGCATGAGAGTGTTAGAGATCACTGCATGAGAGTGTTAGAGATCACTGCAAGAGAGTGTTAGAGATCACTGCATGAGAGTGTTAGAGATCACTGCAAGAGAGTGTTAGAGATCACTGCATGAGAGTGTTAGAGATCACTGCAAGAGAGTGTTAGAGATCACTGCATGAGAGTGTCAGGCCCCGTACACACGACCAAACATGTATGCTGAAACTGGTCCGCGGGCCAGTTTCAGCATACATGTTCGGTCGTGTGTGGGTGCGAGCGGGCCGAATTCCAGCAAACATTTGCCCGCCGGGCCTTTTCCCAGCGGGCAAATATTCCTGGACGTGTTTTAAAACCGTCCGCTGGAATCCTGCCCGCTCGGACATGTACGGTCGTCAGTACAGACCTACCGTACATGTCCAGGCGCCCGCCGTCCCTCGCATGCGTCGAATGACTTTGACGCATGCGTGGAAGCCTTTAAATGGCAGGCCCGCCCACATCGCCGCGTCATCGTCACGGCGACGACGCGGACACGCCCCGCGTATTGTTTACGCGCGGACTTCTGTACGATGGTTAGTACAGCCATCGTACAGAAGCCCTCTGGCAGGCATGTACGGTGAAAACGGTCCGACGGACCGCTTTCATCGTACATGTTTGCTTGTGAGTACCCGGCCTTAGAGATCACTGCATTAGAGTGCTAGAATAAGAGTGTTAGAGATCGTTGCATGAGAGTGTTAGAGATCACTGCATGAGAGTGTTAGAGATCACTGCATGAGAGTGCTAGAATAAGAGTGTTAGAGATCACTGCATGAGAGTGTTAGAGATCACTGCATGAGAGTGCTAGAATAAGAGTGTTAGAGATCACTGCATGAGAGTGTTAGAGATCACTGCATGAGAGTGTTAGAGATCACTGCATTAGAGTGCTAGAATAAGAGTGTTAGAGATCGTTGCATGAGAGTGTTAGAGATCACTGCATGAGAGTTCTAGAATAAGAGTGTTAGAGATCACTGCATGAGAGTGTTAAAATAAGAGTGTTAGAGATCATTGCATGAGACTGCTAGAGATCATTGCATGAGACTGCTAGAATAAGAGTGTTAGCGATCGTTGCATGAGAGACAGTTAGAGACATGGGGGGACACGTTACACGAGACTGCTGGAGATCGCAGCATTTGCAGCCCCTTTAGAGATCGGCTGCTCAGTACATTCCCACCGCTGAGTGTCGGGGGGCTGTCACATGAGACTGCTAGAGATCACTGACATTAGAACTCCTTTTACAAAGTTAGGGATCATTGCATGAGAGTGCTAGAATAAGAGTGTTAGAGATCACTGCATGAGAGTGCTAGAGATCAGTGCATGAGAGTGCTAGAATAAGAGTGTTAGAGATCACTGCATGAGAGTGCTAGAATAAGAGTGTTAGAGATCACTGCATGAGAGTGCTAGAATAAAAGTGTTAGAGATCACTGCATGAGAGTGCTAGAATAAAAGTGTTAGAGATCACTGCATGAGAGTGCTAGAATAAAAGTGTTAGAGATCACTGCATGAGAGTGCTAGAATAAAAGTGTTAGAGATCACTGCATGAGAGTGCTAGAATAAAAGTGTTAGAGATCACTGCATGAGAGTGTTAGAGATCACTGCATGAGAGTGCTAGAATAAGAGTGTTAGAGATCACTGCATGAGAGTGCTAGAATAAAAGTGTTAGAGATCACTGCATGAGAGTGCTAGAATAAAAGTGTTAGAGATCACTGCATGAGAGTGCTAGAATAAAAGTGTTAGAGATCACTGCATGAGAGTGCTAGAGATCAGTGCATGAGAGTGCTAGAATAAGAGTGTTAGAGATCACTGCATGAGAGTGTTAGAGATCACTGCATGAGAGTGTTAGAGATCACTGCATGAGAGTGTTAGAGATCACTGCAATTTAATCCCTTTACAAATCAATGTTCCCACTCCAACTAGTGACATCCGGGGGTCGGGGGGCCTATCACATGAGACTGTCAGAGATCACTACTACTACAGCTGCTTTACAAAAGAACCCCCCCCCCCACTCTGACTCCCGATGGCGGGGGGTCCGAGGGCCACACAAAAAGTACCAAAGGGCCACAGATGGGGCACCGGAGACCTCTGTACACGGCTCCGCAAACGTTTTGAACAAAAGGATAGAAAATAAAAATAAGAAATCCGTCTCTATAAGTAAACGTTGCACCGTGCGCTCCTATTGGTTGGCTGACTACCACTCATTGTGATGTCATCGCTCTGGAACGGTCAGAAGGGGGAAAATCTTCTCCCGCTGCGAGTTTTATTCTGATTTTTTTTTCTGTTTTTTTTAACAGAGTTCTGATTTTCTTTTTAGTTTACAGAAACGAAAACCTTTTTTTTTTTTTTTTCACACAAAAAAAAGGGAAGCGTGAAGTAAATCTGAGAGATTTCTCCGAAAGGCGCGCTTCCTCCTCAGTGAGCGGAACGCACAACCTTAACCCTTCATTTTCCCAGACCGCCGGGGGGGGGGGGGGGGGAATTCACCCGTTTTATTCTCAGAGTCGGTAAAAAAAAAAATTGTCAGCTCTGGGGATGGAAGGTTCAGTGCGATCTTGTGTTGGGGAGGCGGAGCTTAGGGCTGGATTCACACCTTCACCTGTGCGTGATCCGCCGGAGTCCCAGGGTCTGTGACATGAGACTGCTAGAGATCAGAAATCGGGCAGATTTGGGCGTTTTTGGCGCATTTGTATTCCCATAGAAATGAATGGAAACGCGCCTGAAGCTCAGTTTTGCATGGATTTCTGTTTAAATAAAAAAAAAAAGTAAAAAAAAAAATAGTAATAATATATGAATAAATGAATGTAAAATAAATACACAAATAACAGAAAATCATCATAAATAAGTAAAATAAGTGAATAATATGTAATAATATATGAAGAAATAATAATTAACCTTAAAAAAAATACTAAAAACATTTTTATTATTATTATTATTATTATTATTATTATTATTATTAATAATAATAATAATAATAATAATAATAATAATAATATTACAACACCCAAACTCAAATATAATTAACCTTAAAAAAAACTAAAAACATTATTATTATTATTATTATTATTATTATTATTATTATTATTATTAATAATAATAATAATAATAATAATAATAATAATAATAATAAAATAACAACATCCAAACTCAAATATAAAAATACATTATTAATAATAATAAAAATTAATAATATTTTCGCATGTTTTTCTGTTTAGATAAAAAATAGTAAAACATTTAATAGTAATAATATATGAATAAATGAATGTAAAATAAATACACAAATAACTAAAAATCATCATAAATAAGTAAAATAAATGAATAATATGTAATAATATATGAAGAAATAATAATTAACCTTAAAAAAATACTAAAAACATTTGTATTATTATTATTATTATTATTATTATTAATAATAATAATAATAATAATAATAATAATAATAAAAAAATTACAACACCCAAACTCAAATATAATTAACCTTAAAAAAAATACTAAAAACATTATTATTATTATTATGATTATTATTATTAATAATAATAATAATAATAATAATCATAATAATAATAATAATAATAATAATAATAATAATAATAATAATAAAATAACAACACCCAAACTCAAATATAAAAATACATTATTAATAATAATAAAAATTAATAATATTTTCGCATGTTTTTCTGTTTAGATAAAAAATAGTAAAAAATGTAATAGTAATAATATATGAATAAATGAATGTAAAATAAATACACAAATAACTAAAAATCATCATAAATAAGTAAAATAAATGAATAATATGTAATAATATTTGAAGAAATAATAATTAACCTTAAAAAAATACTAAAAACATTTTTTTTATTATTATTATTATTATTATTATTATTATTATTATTATTATTATTATTATTATTATTAATAATAATAATAAAAAAAATTACAACACCCAAACTCAAATATAATTAACCTTAAAAAAATACTAAAAACATTATTATTATTATTATTATTATTATTATTATTAATCATAATAATAATAATAATAATAATAATAATAAAATAACAACACCCAAACCCAAATATAAAAATACATTATTAATAATAATAAAAATTAATAATATTTTTTTTGTGTTGGGGTTAGGGTGTTTAGTTATTGATTTATTATTTTATTTTTTAAGCCGTAAGGGTTAAAGTCAATGGTTAATTATTTATTTATTGTTACTTAGTATTCATTTATTGAATTTATTTATTTTTTATTTATGATTTTTATTTGGGGGCACAGTAACGGCAATTGATGGGCACACTGGCAGCAATTGATTTTTATTAACAGAAGCAATAAAAGTAAAAGACAAAAACCGGCATCTCGGTATGTCTCTGTTACAAATGAGTCCAACAGTAGTCCTGCCCAGTGCGATGATGTCACAAGCCACGCCCATCTTACGAGTTACGTCCCAAATAGACTTTAAGAAATGTGTGTTTATGAAATGAAGTTCATTGGCACAAGCAATTCGCAATGAATTAGACATCTATTAGAGGACTTTATATATTGAATTAGACTTTAGTGCTGTGGGATTTTTTTTTTTTTTTTGCACAATTTATTCACATAGTGCTCACTGTTTATATTGTATTAATAGAAGCAATAAAAGAAAAACTCACAAATCAAAAGACAAAAATCAGCATCTCGGTATGTCTCTATTACAAATGAGTCAAACAGTAGTCCTGCCCAGTGCGATGATGTCACAAGCCACGCCCAGTTGACGCGTTGCGTCCCAAATGGACTTTGTGTTTAAAAAATGTTATGAAGTTTATTGGCGCAAGCAATTTGGATTGATAAGACTTCTATTAGAGGACTAATATCTAATTGGACTTTCGTGTTGTGCGATATTTTTTCTTTGCACAATATATTCACATTTTACTTCACATTTTTATTCACATAGTGCTCACTCACTGTTTCTATTTTATTAATAGAAGCAATAAAAGTAAAACTCACAAATCAAAAGACAAAAATGGGCATCTCGGTACGTCTCTATTACAAATGAGTCCAACAGTAGTCCTGCCCATTGCGATGATGTCACAAGCCACGTCACTCTGACGCATTGCATCCCAAATAGACTTTTGTGTTTATTTATAGTGCTCACTGTTTATATTTTATTGATAGAAGCAATACAAGTAAAACTCACAAATCAAAAGACAAAAATTGGCATCTTGGTATGTCTCTATTACAAATGAGTCCAACAGTAGTCCTGCCCAGTGCGATGATGTCACAAGCCACACCCACTGACGTGTTGCGTCCCAAATGGACTTTAAGAACGTTTATAAAATGAAATGAAGTTCATTGGCACAAGCAATTTGGAATGATAAGACTTCTAATAGAGGACTTTATATATCTAATTGGACTTTCGTGCTGTGGGATTTTTTTTCTTTGCACAATTTATTCACATTTTTATTCACATAGTGCTCACTGTTTCCATTTTATTAACAGAAGCAATAAAAGTAAAACTCACAAATCAAGAGACAAAAATCGGCATTTTGGTATGTCTCTATTACAAATGAGTCCAACAGTAGTCCTGTCCATTGCGATGATGTCATAAGCCACGCCCATCTTATGAGTTGCGTCCCAAATAGACTTTCAAGAAATGTGTGTTTATAAAATTTAATTAAGTTCATTGGCACAAGCAATTTGGATTGATAAGACTTCTATTAGAGGACTTTATATATTTAATTGGACTTTTGTGCCTTGGAATTTTTCTCTTTGAAAAATGTATTCACATAGTGCTCACTGTTCATATTTTATTAATAGAAGCAAAAAAAAGTAAAAATCTCAAATCAAAAGACAAAAATCAGCCTCTCAGTATGTCACTATTACAAATGTTACTGAGGTTAGATCTCTTTGAGACCCACAGTAGTCCTTCTCAGCGTGATGATGTCACAAGCCATGCCCAGCTGACGTGTTTTTTACTTCACATTTTTATTCACATAGTGCTCACTCACTGTTTATATTTTATTAATAGAAGCAATAAAAGGAAAAATCACATTTTAAAAGACAAAAATCTGCATCTCTGTATGTCTCTATTACAAATGAGTCCAACAGTAGTCCTGCCCAGTGCGATGATGTCACAAGCCACGTCCAGCCTACGCGTTGCGTCCCAAATAGACTTTAAGAAATGTGTGTTTAGAAAATAAAGTTAAGTTCATTGGCACAAGCAATTTGGAAATGATAAGACTTCTATTAGAGGACTTTATATATCTAATTGGACTTTCATGCTGTGGGATTTTTCTTCCTTTGTACAATTTATTAAAACATTTTTGCTTCACATTTTTATTCACATAGTGCTCACTGTTTCTATTTTATTAATAGGAGCAATAAAAGTAAAACTCACAAATTAAAAGACAAAAATCCGCATCTCGGTATGTCTCTATTACAAATGAGTCCAACAGTAGTCCTGCTCAGTGCGATGATGTCACAAGCCACGTTGCGCTGACGTGTTGCATCCCAAATAGACTTTTGTGTTTATTTATAGTGCTCACTGTTTATATTTTATTAATAGAAGCAATAAAAGAAAAACTCACAAATCAAAAGACAAAAATAGGCATCTCTGTATGTCTCTATTACAAATGAGTCCAACAGTAGTCCTGCCCATTGCGATGATGTCATAAGCCACGCCCATCTTATGAGTTGCATCCCAAATAGAGTTTCAAGAAATGTATTTATAAATGTTTATAAAATTAAATTAAGTTTATTGGCACAAGCAATTGGGATTGATAAGACTTCTATTAGAGGACCTTATATATTTAATTGGACTTTTGTGCCTTGGAATTTTTCTCTTTGAAAAATGTATTCACATAGTGCTCACTGTTCATATTTTATTAATAGAAGCAAAAAAAGTAAAAATCTCAAATCAAAAGACAAAAATCAGCCTCTCAGTATGTCACTATTACAAATGTTACTGAGGTTAGATCTCTTTGAGACCCACAGTAGTCCCTCTCAGCGTGATGATGTCACAAGCCATGCCGACGGGTTTTTTACTTCACATTTTTATTCACATAGTGCTCACTCACTGTTTATATTTTATTAATGGAAGCAATAAAAGTAAAACTCACAAATTAAAAGACAAAAATCTGCATCTCGGTATGTCTCTATTACAAATGAGTCCAACAGTAGTCCTGCCCAGTGCAATGATGTCACAAGCCACGTCCAGCCTACGCGTTGCGTCCCAAATGGACTTTTGTGTTTATGACATTTAAAATAGAATAAAAAAAAAACTAGAGCACCCCTTTAAATTTATCTAAAAATTAACCCTCACCAGAGCTCCCAGTATTGTCCCTTTTCCTCTACTGAGCCATCTTACTGAGTCTCACTCCTCCTGCTGCATCTTCTGTAATATAAAACAAATACGATGGGGGCGGGAGCCTTCTCAATGTACGGGATGGGTGGGCGGAGCTGGGAACACCAACGCAGGCACCGCACTGCTGTTATTTGGTGGGAGGGGGTGACTCCACACAAATTTGTAATTCATATCAGCAATTTCTGTTGGCGTTTGGAAATAGCTCTGGCGGAACATAACCCCCTCCCCCCTCCTCCTCTCTCACGAGCCTGATGTGCGTTATCGATCATTTCCGTCAATACGCCGCGCTGCCCTGCACAGGTCAATTAAGTGACTGAACAAAGCCGCCATGTGTGATATAATGAACTGTATATTGACTCGGAGGGCAGTCAGTACATGAATATTATACCGCCAGACGCCATTGTTACTGCTACCCCGTGGCATCAATTATGTGCTAATATGGAAAATCCTATGTCCAATCAGATCACTGCTCCCAATACAGAGCGTGTCAGAAAATAACATTGATAGGGAGTCAGAGACTGCAACCTGTTCACTCCAGCAGAGCAGAGTATTTCAGGAGAGTTATAGAGGAAGGGGCAGAGTCCTCCAGCAGAGCAGAGTATTTCAGGAGAGGAGAGTTATAGAGGAAGGAGCAGAGTCCTCCAGCAGAGTATTGCAGGAGAGGAGAGTTATAGAGGAAGGAGCAGAGTCCTCCAGCAGGGCAGAGTATTTCAGGAGAGGAGAGTTATAGAGGAAGGACCAGAGTCCTACAGCAGAGTATTTCAGGAGAGGAGAGTTATAGAGGAAGGAGCAGAGTCCTCCAGCAGAGCAGAGTATTTCAGGAAAGGAGAGTTATAGAGGAAGAAACAGAGTCCTCCAGCAGAGCAGAGTATTTCAGAGGAGAGTTATAGAGGAAGGAGCAGAGTCCTCCAGCAGAGTATTTCAGGAGAGGAGAGTTATAGAGGAAGGAGCAGAGTCCTCCAGCAGAGCAGAGTATTTCAGGAGAGGAGAGTTATAGAGGAAGGAGCAGAGTCCTCCAGCAGAGTATTTCAGGAGAGGAGAGTTATAGAGGAAGGAGCAGAGTCCTCCAGCAGAGTATTTCAGGAGAGGAGAGTTATAGAGGAAGGAGCAGAGTCCTCCAGCAGAGCAGAGTATTTCAGGAGAGGAGAGTTATAGAGGAAGGAGCAGAGTCCTCCAGCAGAGTATTTCAGGAGAGGAGAGTTATAGAGGAAGGAGCAGAGTCTTCCAGCAGAGCAGAGTATTTCAGGAGAGGAGAGTTACAGAGGAAGGAGCAGAGTCCTCCAGCAGAGCAGAGTATTTCAGGAGAGGAGAGTTATAGAGGAAGGAGCAGAGTATTTCAGGAGAGGAGAGTTATAGAGGAAGGAACAGAGTCCCCCAGCAGAGTATTTCAGGAGAGGATAGTTATAGAGGAAGAAGCAGAGTCCTCCAGCAGAGCAGAGTATTTCAGGAGAGGAGAGTTATAGAGGAAGGAGCAGAGTCCTCCAGCAGTGCAGAGTATTTCAGGAAAGGAGAGTTACAGAGAAAGGAGCAGGAGCAGAAAGAGGGCCTTAGTGGTGACCTCTTAAATAATTTGAAGCTTTACCAGTAGCCTTAGTGGTGGCCTCTTAAATAATTTGAAGCTTCACCAGTAGAATAATCAGTGCCGGTGGCCTCTTAAATAACTTTAAGCAAAAGGTAAATGAGCCTCTTTTTGACCCCATTTTTGGGTGAAGTTTGGACTTCAAGAGGCCACCACTAAGGCCCCATATACACTTCTGTAAATGTGGCCTTAGTGGTGGCCTCTTGAAGCCCAAACTTCACCCAAAAATCAAAGATTACCCAAACGTAGTAGTGTTGCCTGAAGCTCACAACAACCAAGGATCACCCAAATGTAGTGTCACCTGAAGCCCATCACTCCAAAAAGTACATGAGTCTCTTTTTGGCCTCTATAGACTTCAGCAGAAGTGGGAATGCGACCCTAATGGTGGCCTCTTAAAGTCCAACTTTACCCAAAAATTCAAGATAATACAAGCATAGTGTTGCCTGAAGCCTGTCACTCCAAAAAGTACATGAGCCTCTTCTTGACCCCATTTTTGGGTGAAGTTTGGAATTCAAGAGGCCACCACTAAGGCTCCGTTTACAGAAGTGTAAATGGGACCTTAGTGGAGGCCTCTTGAAGTCCAAACTTCACTCAAAAATGGGGCCAAAAAGAGGATCATGAAGTCCAAACTTAACTAAAAAAAAGGGACCAAAAAGAGGCTCATGAAGCCTAAACGTGGCTCTTGAAGTCCAAACTTTACTCAAAATCGGGCCAAAAAGAGGATCATGAAGTCTAAACGAGGCTCTAGACGTCCAAACTTCACTCAAAAATGGGGCCAAAAAGAGGCTCATGAAGTCAAAAAGAGGCTCTTAAAGTCCAAACTTAACTCAAAAATAGGGCCAAAAAGAGGATCATGAAGTCCAAACGAGGCTCTTGAAGTCCAAACTTAACTCAACAATGGCGCCAAAAAGAGGATCATGAAGTCCAAATGTGGCTCTTGAAGTCCAAACTTCACTCAAAAATGGGGCCAAAAAGAGGCTCATGAAGTCCAACCGGTGCTTTCGAAGTCCAAACTCCACCCAAAAAGCAAAGATCACTAATTGGCTTCTCGAGTAACTCATTATTGCCTTTAATATTTTTTTTTTTACAGAACCCATTTTTATTTCATTATCTTGCGTCTCCGCCTCCTCCAGCTCCCACCATGCCACCATCTTGGCGTCACTCTCTCACAGTTGAGTCCCCTGGTTATTTGTTTACTCTATATTTATTTATATCTATATATTTATCTACTCTCTCTATATATATAAATATAGATCTATCTGTATTTTGGAGTCCCAGAATACTATAAAAACCCGCTTTGTGATTCAGTTTGATTTCAACCACGCAAGTCACCCCGTCGTTTCGAAACCTCCAGCCATCTCCGTCTCATTACTCCGAGCGCGAAGGCTTTGAGGAGCCAAAAAAAAAAATTACAAGCTCTGCGGCATGAAAAGGTAGCGGGATATTTTTTTTTTCGCGACACAAGCAAGTGACATGTTTGTAGTTTGGAGATCAGAAAAGCGGTTGTAGAAAGGAAGTAAGCTCAGCGCTGGGAGCGTCTGGTGGAGCTCCGACTTCCTCTATGAAAATGACTCTCAGTCTGGCCTCGTTTTTTTATCCTGATCTGAGAAGTAATTTCACAGATGGAAACCACGCAGCCCGACGCATTAACCCCTAACCCGCCACTGGCAGTCGCGTCTACTCAGCTGTTTTAAAACCCAACATTGTCTTTTTTTTTTTATAAACTCTGCACAGCATTTCTTATTCTTGGTAATCTGGACCCCAACGTTCCTTCAACGCTCCTTCAACGTTCCTTCAACGTTCCTTCAACGTTCCTTTAACGTTCCTTCACACGTTCCTTCAACGTTCCTTTAACGTTCCTTCAACGTTCCTTCAAAGTTCCCTCTACGTTCCTTCAACGTTCCTTCAAAGTTCCCTCAACGTTCCTTCAACGTTCCTTCAACATTCCTTCACACGTTCCTTTAACGTTACTTCAACGTTCCTTCAACATCCCTTTAAAGTTCCTTCAACGTTCCTTCAACGTTCCTTCAAAGTTCCTTCAAAGTTCCTTCAACGTTCCTTCAACGTTCCTTCAAAATTCCTTCAATGTTCCTTCAACGTTCCTTCAACGTTCCTTCAACGTTCCTTCAAAATTCCTCCAACGTTCCTTCAAAGTTCCTTCAACGTTCCTTCAAAGTTCCTTCAACGTTCCTTCAACGTTCCTACAAAGTTCCCTCAACGTTCCTTCAAAATTCCTTCAACGTTCCTTCAAAGTTCCTTCAACGTTCCTTCAAAGTTCCTTCAACGTTCCTTCAACGTTCCTTCAACGTTCCTTCAACGTTCCTTCAAAGTTCCTTCAACGTTCCTTCAACGTTCCTTCCATGTTCCTTCAAAATTCCTTCAACGTTCCTTCAAAGTTCCTTCACACTTTTTCTTGAAGCCCCAAATCCCACGTTGCTGTGAGGAACAACTTTGTGGAAAGTTTCAAGAGCTGGTCCACTTTCTTCCACCATCCTGGCTTTACATCAATTAAGGCGTATTGCCTCACTGAAGATATTTTAAGGTGTAGGGGTGGGCAGGGCTGTCTTTAAGGCAGGGTAAAAGTGGCTGCTGCCCTGGGCCCTGTCATTGTTGTGGGCTGCCTCATACCTGCCAACTATCCCAGTTTAAATTCCCTTGTCCTTTGAAGTTTTCGTCCTGTACTGTGTCCTGATATCTCAGAGCAAAGTGCTGCTACTAATGCTGCCCAGCTCTGCCCTATTGTTGTGTTCAGATGACTCACCTGCAGACCCCGTGTTTACATGTAAATAACGGGCATTCATATGTAAATAACGGGAGCATTTATATGTAAATAGCTGAGGCCGACAACAGGGCATAAGGGGAAGCTGCCCTGGGCCCTGTCATTGTTGTGGGGGCCCAAAGCAGCTGCCTCATACTTGCCAACTCTCCCAATTTAAATTCCCTTGTCCCTTGAAGTTTTAGTCTCCTGCGCTGTGTCCTGATATCTCAGTGTGAAGTGCTTCTACTAATGCTGCCCAGCTCTGCCCTATTGCTGTGTACAGATGACTCACCTGCAGACCCTGTGTTTACATGTAAATAACCGTCATTCATATGAAAATAACGGGAGCATTCATATGTATATCATGCCCTTCTGCAGTGAAGAGATAATGTGCTGTAACCTCTAGCAACCAATCAGTGAGCAGTATTACTGTACAGTAACCTCTAGCAACCAATCAGTGAGCAGTATTACTGTACAGTAACCTCTAGCAACCAATCGGTGAGCAGTGAGATGCCATCCGGGGCCCTGGGGACCACCGGACACCTTTGAGGTCAGGGGGGGCTTTGGGTGCTGACGGCCCTGGTTGTGTCACTGGTAGCCCATCCCCACCACAGTTAGAATCACTCCCTAGGACACACTTAACCCCTTCTTCGCCCCTAGTGTTTAACCCCTTCCCGGCCAGTGTCATTTACACAGTAATCAGTGCATTTTTATAGCACTGATCGCTGTATAAATGACAATGGTCCCAAAATAGCATCAAAAGTGTCCGATGTGTATGTCGCAGTCACAATAAAAAACCCAGATGGCCGCCATTACTAATAAAAAAATATATAATAAAAATGCCATAAAACGATCCCCTATTTTGTAGACGCTTATTGCGATTTATTGTTATTTTTTTGGCGTTGCCGGGAGTTCTGTAATCCTCTCCCATAGAGGGGCGTCGCACCTAAATCTGTGGCTGCGGAATTTTTAAACGCCCCATAAAATTAAGCAAGTGTGTTTTACTGCCTGGAACTGGGGGGGGGGGGGATTGTGGTTTACGGCAAAAAAAAAAAATCACACTTCTGGGAGTACAAGCGCTTGTTAATTAAGACTGCTGACACGGAGCGTTGCGCGCCGCGTTAGTCATCGATGGAAGCTGGAGAAATGAAAAGCGAGCTCATAAATCGGGGTCAATTTTTTTATTTTTATGTTTATGAGATTCTAAATTAATTTTTTCACTCTCAATATCTATACATAATAATAATAATAATAATAATAAAAATAAAAAATATATTTATACAGCATACTATAAATATATATATACACACACACTAATATACATTTATATACAGTATATATATATATTTTTTAGAATGACGTTTGAAAGGACATGAACATGCTAAACCTTCTAAGGTGCGGTTGCGCATGCACAATGTGTTGTGTTTTTTTTTTCCAGCTGTGCCTGGGGCTTATTTGCCTCCTGCCCACCCCTTGTCCCAGCCCTGGTTGCCAGACACTGATCTGAAGATTGCGCACAATGAGGGGACACCCCTCTGCCACTGTGCCCGGGCGTCTTCTCCTCCTGCCCACCCCTTGTCCCTGCCCCTGGGGTGTCTTCCTGTTCCTGCCCACCCCTTGTCCCAGCCCTGGTTGCCAGACACTGATCTCGCGCTTGCTCACGATAAGGGGACACCCCTCTGCCACTGTGCCCAGGGCGTCTGTCCCCCTGCCCCCCCTTGTCCCAGCCCCTGGGGCGTCTTCCCCTCCTGCCCACCCCTTGTCCCAGCCCCTGGGACGTTTTCCCGTTCCTGCCCACCCCTTGTCCCAGCCCTGGTTGCCAGACACTGATCTCGCGCTTGCTCACGATAAGGGGACACCCCTCTGCCACTGTGCCCAGGGCGTCTGTCCCCCTGCCCCCCCTTGTCCCAGCCCCTGGGGCGTCTTCCCCTCCTGCCCACCCCTTGTCCCAGCCCCTGGGACGTCTTCCCGTTCCTGCCCACCCCTTGTCCCAGCCCTGGTTGCCAGACACTGATCTCGCGCTTGCTCACGATAAGGGGACACCCCTCTGCCACTGTGCCCAGGGCGTCTGTCCCCCCTGCCCCCCCTTGTCCCAGCTCTGTGCAGCACACTACACACCAGTGCATGTTACGGTGCGACACCATACATGGAAATTGTGTCACATTGTTACTTTAGAGGAGCAGAAAAGGAAACAAATGTATCAAGTTGTCATTTTTAGTAAGTCTAAAATTGGTCGCTCCGGGTGTCGCGTGCGACGGAATAATGATAAATCTGGGCTCGGAATGGGGATGATGTAGAGATACAGGAAAGTCGCTGTCAGGGATGGATGATGATTGGGGGGGGGGGGGGCGTTGCGCTGAGAAGCTTAGTCGCTGAGCCCCCCCCCCCCCCCCCAGCGGTGGGAAAGCAGCATCCGTCCATCTGCTCAGAGGAAGTCAGCTGACGCGGGATCTGCAGATCTCCATCTGACCTGAATATGACGGGCCTGGGGACCCGGGGAGGGAGGAGCGCCTCCGCATGGCGCGTTTCGTCCTCTGCAGCCCATGCAGGCGGACAGCTGTGCTGACGCAGGATCCCCTCCCCGAGCCAGAATCCGGAGAGCGCTGCAAATGTCAACAGCTTACTGAGGAAGCAGCAGACGGATGCAAAGTCCTCCCAGCCTGCCACACTAACCCAAAATGTGTCCATATTTATATCGGCGGCCAATGCACACCAGCTGAAAGTTAAAATCAGGCTTGAATGTTAAAAGGAATTTCAGTCCCCTTACTGCATGCCCCGCCCTTCTTTTATGGTCTGGTGCAAGGGGTCTTCAAACTTTCTGAACAAAGGACCAGTTTACTGTCCATCAGACTTTGGGGGGAGGGGCAGGCTGTGACCATTGGGAGTAGAAATTGTCCTGGCCTCAATGCCCCATCATTGCATCATTGGTATCAGTGGGAGGAATAGTGCCCCATCATTGGTGTCAGTGGAAGGAATTGTGTCCAATCGTTGGTATCAGTGGGAGGAATAGTGTCCCATCATTGGTGTCAGTGGAAGGAATTGTGTCCAATCGTTGGTATCAGTGGGAGGAATAGTGTCCCATCATTGGTGTCAGTGGGAGGAATAGTGTCCCATCATTGGTATCAGTGGGAGGAATAGTGTCCCATCATTGGTGTCAGTGTAAGGAATAGTGTCCCATCATTGGTGTCAGTGGGAGGAATAGTGTCCCATCATTGGTGTCAGTGTAAGGAATAGTGTCCCATCATTGGTGTCAGTGGGAGGAATAGTGTCCCATCATTGGTGTCAGTGGGAGGAATAGTGTCCCATCATTGGTGTCAGTGGGAGGAATAGTGTCCCATCATTGGTGTCAGTGTAAGGAATAGTACCCCATCGTTGGTATCAGTGGGAGGAATAGTGTCCAATCGTTGGTATCAGTGGGAGGAATAGTGTCCCATCATTGGTGTCAGTGGGAGGAATAGTGCCCCGTTATTGGTATCAGTGGGAAGAAATGTTGCCCCATCATTGGTGTCAGTGGGTGGAAAAGTGTCCCATCATTGGTGTCAGTGGGAGGAATTGTGCCCCATCATTGGTATCAGTAGGAGGAATAGTGCCCCATCCTTGGTATCAGTGGGAGGAATAGTGTCCCATCATTGGTATCAGTAGGAGGAATAGTGCCCCATCATTGGTGTCAGTGGGAGGAATAGTGTCCCACCCACCATTGGAGCACAGGTGTGTGAGGAGGAAGGTGTGTGAGGAGCTGCTGTGTGAGAAGGGAGTTGCCTGGAAATCTATCCCAGCTCTCCTGGCCCCATTCTGGGGAAGCCATGGAGGGCAGCGGGGCCTCCCCTGCTGGAGGCTCTCAGTCATCTCCTGGGCCATCTGCTGACATGTCTGCCCCTCTACAAGCCTCAGCTGGTGATCTCTCTGCCCCTGGTGTGGATGAAGGATCGGAGGCCATTCGGGAGCGAGTGGTGGCCGGCATAAAAGTCCTAAACCGGGAGAGGGATAAGCTGTACAAGCTACGTGCGGAGCTGAAGCGCCTGCGAAGGCAACGTGAAGGCTTGCATAGCCAGAAACGCGGATCCATGGATCCAGAGATCCAATTGGCCAAGGTCCGTGTGGATCACCAGGAGACCATCGTGGCCATAATGGAAGGAAGGGATGGTCCTTTCAAGGAAAAGTTCTCCAATGAAAGGAGGTTTGCAAAGGTGACAAAGATGGAGGAGGAGGAGGAGACCCCCAGTTCTGACCCCCTGCCCCCCCAGGGAGAGGTAAGCACCCCAATGCCTTCCCAGGACTCAGGAGGCATGTTGAGGGTGATCCAGGTAATGGAGTCTCCTGTGCGGGGGGATCGGATGGTCTTTAATGATGAAGATATTGCAGAGGGTGTACCTGATAAAGTGAAGCCAGCTAAGCCCCATGTTGTGAATAAGACTGTGTTTGTACTATCTAGCACCATGCCTGATAATGTGCCCAATAATCAGAATGTATGCAGTAATAATGTGCCTGCTGAGGCTGCAATGCAGCAGGAGATCCGTTTAAAAAATGACATTTCTGTGAAGGAACTGCAAGTCCCAGCAGAACCCATTAACCCTCCTGATGCTGAGACCAGAGCTGATTGCCCCACTGCTGCTCAGGACTCCACAGCGCAGCATCAGGCGACAGCTGGTACTGCAGCAGCAACAGTGACTGTTCCTGATGGGAATGTGTGTGTGACTGATAAAAATCATCCCAGTTCAGGTGGGATGGACAATGGTCCCGTTTCAGGTGGGATGGACAATGGTCCCATTTCAGGTGGGATGGACAATGGTCCCAGTTCAGGTGGGATGGACAATACTAACTCTGTTCATGCAGATAAAGTGACTTCGGTGTGGGGTCTTGGCCCTAATAAACCCACTTTTGCTCAGGTGTTGCGCTCTGCCCCTGGTAGCTCCGCCCCCAAGCAGGGTTTTCCCCTACGAGCTACTACCTGGAGCCCCCCGGGATCTGGTCTTGGGTCTCTGGCTTCTGCTGGGGGTCCAAGACGTAATGTTGTCATCCTGAAATGGGAGGGTGGTGCAGTCCCCCCTGCAAGGCGTGCAGTGGTGGATTTAATTCTAGAAATGGGCTTTGGGGTTAACGATCTCTATGCTTTTATTCATGTGTCAGGGACGCGAGAGTATACAGTCAGTTTCACCAAGCCAGAGGGTCTTGACCTGTTCTGGGAACGATATGAGGCCCGGTGCAGGTCAAGACCCGAATGGGAAAGTCTGGCCCCAGTTGCAATTTCGCAGCGGTCAACAGTAAAAAAGATCACTATCATCCTCACCAATGAGAGCGTCCCTGCCAGGGATCTGGAGGTCTGGTTGAGGAACTACGGGGAGGTTTTGACCAAACCCAGTAAAATATTAGATGAGCGTAACATCTGGACTGGGGGATGGTCGGTAACAGTCAGGCTGGCCAGGGATGGAAATGTTGTCCGTCACCTGCCCTCCTCGGCTTTCATAGGGAGGGATAGGATGACCGTGTTCTACCCTGGTCAGCCGAAGCTGTGCCACCGCTGTGGAGAGAAGGGGCACCTTAGCTCCTCCTGTTCGGCCTTGATATGCTCAGTGTGTCGGGGTCAGGGTCATATGGCCAAGGACTGCACCCAGAAGATCAGGTGCAACCTGTGCCTGCGACTTGGCCACCCTTATAGCAGGTGCCCTGAAGCCTGGCACAATATGGAGAAGGAGGTAGTGGATGAGATGTCAAGGCTGGACGGGATGGAGGGGGAGGCCCCTGGTGTACCATCCTCCTCAGCGGTGACCGACCCCCCTGGTCCTGCTCAGGATCCCTCCCCGGTTTCCTCCCCAGTTCCCTCCCCAGTTCCTGTGACCACCCCTTCTGTGTCTGTAAGTACTCCTTCTGTATCTGTATCTGTGTCCCCCCAGCCTACTGTACCCGCTCCTCTTGTGTCAGAACCTTCCAAGTCTGTGCCCCCTGAGTCAGTTACCCCCCAGAAGTCTATCCCTGTTAAGTCGGATTTACCCCCCCCATCAGGAGTGATAGCGGGTACTAAAAAGGTCGCTTCAAAGAAAAAAACAAGGGATGAGGGCATCTCTGAGGCTGACCTCAAGTACCTGGAGGAGAGAAGGAAGGTTGGGCGGCGGAAGAAGCAGGCGGTGAGGACGGAACGGGGACGGGAAGCTCCGGTGCATGTCTCCACCCGTCGTAGGTCCTCTAGGTGGGACATTTCGTCATCTGGCGCGTCTTCAGAGCTGAGCTCTGAGTCAGAGATGGAGTTGGAGGCGGCCTCAAGAAAGAGGGAGGCTTCTGGTGATGAGCAGCAGAGGGGAGCTAAGAAGCAATCCACCCAATAACCCAAATGGCGGTTCCCCCTCCGTTAAAAGTGGCGACAATAAATGTCGCCAGCATTAAGTCAGTGAGAGCTCGTTCTATGGCCTTCTTTTTGTTCAGCCAATTAGATGCTGAAATTTTATTTTTGCAAGAGACTAGGCTCACCTCCTTGGCAGATATTCATATGGCCAAGAGAGAGTGGAGGTATGGTCCATCTTACTGGTCTCTTGCGGCCGAGCCTTACGGCGGTGTGGCGGTGTTGTTTAAAACCGGCATGGTAACTGTCCGGCGGGTTATTGAGGTGGAGATTGGGAGATGTATGGTCTTAGACGTCCTTGTGGGAGGGCAGGACCTGCGCCTAATTAATATCTATGGGCCGCACACAAAGTGGGACAGGAAATGCCTTTTTACAAGGATCAAGCCATTTCTTTTTACATCCCGGCAAGTGGTCTTTGGAGGTGACTTTAATACAGTAACTAGGCCCAAGGACAGGAAGGCCTTCAAGGACAGGCTGGGATATGATAGCGTTTTTTTAAATAGTATGGTTAGGGATGCTGGTCTTGTGGATGTGCACATTGCGCACCTCCCGGATGACACCGGGTTCACCTTTCATCGTGGTAATAGTCAGAGTAGGATAGACAGGTTTTTTTTGAAGGAGGCCTCTGCTTTCTCACCCCCAGTGGTGCAGGCAGTAGAGTTTTCTGATCACTGTATGCTATCTGTGGCCCTGAATGCTTCAGACGCCCCTCAGAGAGGAAAGGGCATCTGGAGATTGAATTCGACTCTACTCCAGGAAGAACATGTTAGACAATCCTTTGAGGAATTCTTTCAGGCACAGGTGACCCTCCTGGACTTTTGTAGCAGCAAGGCTGAGTGGTGGGAGCTGACCAAAAAGAGGATCGCTGGATTCTTCAGGGGCCTAGCCAATAGAACACAGTTTAATAAATACATGACCTACCAACGTTTGCGGAGGAAGCTGGATATTCTTGTCTCGAGAGGAGGAGATCCTGGGGCAATCTCCGAAGTGAAACTCCTTCTCAGGAAGTGTCAATATGACCGGCATGCCTCTTTGGTTCTGGAGAGGGACTATGGGAAGTACCACTCGCCTGACCCTTACCAGAACTGCAAACAAGGTGTAGCTGTTAAAGCGGTCGTTGGCCTTAAGGACAGTACAGGTTCCGTGACAAAGTCCAGGTCAGGGATTCTGGAGGTCGTGAGGTCCTTTTATGCCGACCTTCTTGGAAGGAAAGAGCTTGACCGTGACAAGATGGAAAGCTTTTTGGACTCTACTCCAGGTCTAAATGGTGGAGATGTTCCATTGATGAATTTGACGGAGGAGATCACAGTTGAAGAGGTGATGAGGGCAATTGAACAGCTTGCCATCAAAAAGTCACCCGGACCGGATGGCTTGACGGCTGAGTTTTACAAAGCCTTTAAGTCTATTCTGGCCCCACATTTGGTAGAGGTTTTTAACAGTTGTCTTGCTGAGGGGGTGCTTTCCCCTTCCATGAGGCACTCGGCTGTGATTCTTCTGTCAAAGGGTAAAGATCCTTCGATGATTGAGAATTGGCGCCCCATCAGCCTTCTTAATGTCGATAGAAAGATACTGGCGAAGATATTTTTCTGGCGCCTGTCGTCAGTAGCAGAGTCTTTGCTTTCTCGCCATCAGCACTGTTCGGTCCAGGGTAGGAGTACCTTCACAGCGGTGTTAGCTGTCCGGGAGGCCTTGGAGCGGTGCAGGGCTGCAGGCTGGGGAAAGTACTTGCTGACATTGGATCAGGCAAAGGCTTTTGATCGTGTTAACCATGAGTACCTGTGGTTGCTCCTTAGTAAGTACGGTCTGCCGGGTGGTTTTGTTGATTGGCTGAAAGTCTTGTATAAGGGGGCAGAAAGCTTCCCTCTTGTTAATGGTTGGGTTGGGCAGTCCTTTGAGGTTGGCTCCGGGGTGCGCCAGGGTTGTCCCCTGAGTCCCCTGCTCTATGTGTTTGCAATCGACCCCTTCATCAGGAGGCTAGAGAGCGGCATGTTGTGTGGGGTACCAGTGGGGCTCCCGGGTGAGCCGCCATTGAGGGTTGTTGCTTATGCGGACGATGTATCGGTGATTGTCACTGGGACGGATGAGGCGGAGGAGGTGGTCTCTCTGACATCACGGTATTCTGAAGCATCAGGCTCCAAGATCAATCAGGAAAAGAGCGAAGTTTTCTGGATGGGAAAGGAAGGTGAGGGGTTTGATCTCCCGGACACCTTTCCAGTGCCCCGGGAAAGAATTAAGATACTAGGCATTGAATTTGGACCCGGCGATTATGGCCTCAAAAACTGGGAAGGCAGACTGGAAATTGCCAATGCTAAGGTGGTCAACTGGAAGAGATGGAAGTTATCTATGAGGGAAAGGGTTGATCTGATCAAGACTTACCTGATTCCGATCTTCTTGTATGTCAGCTTTGTCTGCATCTTGCCAGTGTCTCTCTATGCTAGGGTCAGTAGTGTGTTCTTCCAGATGCTGTGGGGGAACAGACTGAACCCCATCAAGAGGAATGTCACCTACCTATCCAGGAGGGAGGGTGGCTTAGGTATGGTCAACCCAATTCTTTTCTTTTCACTGCTATTTCTCAAGTTTAACATTGGTAGTATGCTTGCAGTGGAACCTCCTGGATGGGCAGGCATATTTAGATCTTGGTTTAGTCCTTTTCTGCGACTTTGGGAAGAAGGTGGCCAAGTGAAGAATCGCAGGGGTCATCGTGGTCAGCTACCAGCCTATGTAGCTCCGTGCCTGAAGTTACTGCGGCAGTGGCGATTGTCGGCTGAAGATCTCAGATCGGTTCCGAGGAAAGACCTTATGAGTCGAGTCTTGAGCGAAGTCTTTCATGACCCACTGGCCTTAAGGGATTGCCCAGGCCCAGTTTTGAGGGTGGGGTTGAGACTAATTAATTTGGATAGAATACCTCCTAAATTTAGGGATCTGGCCTGGTTGTGCTTCCATGGGAGGCTCTATGTTCGGGGCAATTTGAAATTCCGCAGTGGGGTGGATCGTAGTTGTCCTCGGGAGGAGTGTGCAGGTGAGGAGGAGACTATGGACCATTTTCTGCTTCGTTGCCCTTTTAACATAGAAGTGTACAAACAGGTGGGGCGGGCGCTCGGTGTTCCTTTCCTCTCCAGGCTGGGTTATGCCGAGTGGGTGTACGGAGCATTCAGTACCGGTGGAGGTTTTTGTTTGGATACACTTTTTTTAGTTAGCCTAGTGGTCCGTTATTTCACCTGGAACGCACGGTGTCAGGTCAGCATTCGGCAAAAAATCCTTCCTGTTGAGGTGGTGGTGTATGACATTGTGCATGAGGTGGGGAAGATTCGGGGGCTTGAGAGAGACAAGCGGGGTCAGGGGGCTTGGCTGAAGGCGTGGAGGGGTTTCAAGCCTCCCTGACTGCCAGGAGTCTCTTTCCCGGGTGTGGCTGTCTGTCTCTTATCACCCTAGATTATTATTTTTCATACATTTTTGATAAATGGCTGCGTACATAGGTGACGGGTTGTGCCTCTTAGGCCCTCTCTGCTGCTTTGTGTAAATAGTTTTGTAGTAATGTTTTGGTGGTGGTGTATAGTGTATATATTGTATATATTCTGAACCCGGATGTGTATTCCTTGGATTTATGTTTGAAGTTTTGTACTATAGTTTTGTTTTTTACTTTTGTATAAAATTGGTTGCTTGATTCTTTTCAATAAAAGATCAATAGTGTCCCATCATTGGTGTCAGTGGGGGGAATAGTGTCTCATCATTGGTATCAGTAGGAGGAATAGTGCCCCATCCTTGGTGTCAGTGGAAGGAATAGTGTCCCATCATTGGTGAAACCAGAATTGGATCTCATTTGACTGTATACATGCTTCAAGCTGGGTTCACACTACTACACTACTTTCATCCTACTTTGCTCTGTGTTCAATGTTTCCCTATGAGAGCGTCTTGTAGCGTCCTACACAAGTCGGTCCGACTTTGAAAATGCTCCCTGTACTACTTTTGGTCCTACATTGATCCTACTTCAGGCCCATTGAATATCATTGAAGTCGGACCAAAGTAGTATCCTGTTCATGAAAGTAGGATGGATGTAGGACCAATGTAGCAGAGCAAAGTAGGATGAAAGTAGTGTAGTAGTGTGAACCCAGCCTCACAATGGGTGTCATTTGGCGGCATTAGAGGCTCTAGGAGGAGGGGCAGCGCCGGCCATCACTGGTGATACTGATTGGAAGCCCAAAGGTTTGGAAGGAGGCGGGGCAGTGACACCAAACCTGTGTTGCATCCTTATGCCATGCAGCAATATCCCAGGTGGGTTCACAATCCTTTCAATTGGTAACACAGTTTTTAAATGTTTTTCGGCTGCTCATTCTCCGGGGGGTGGGGCTTCCCTTTAAAAAAAAAATCCTTTCTTCAAAATATTCATCCCCCCCCCCCCCTACACACCAGTTGGTGATTTGCAATCAGACTGACAGTGGGTGTGGCTGAACTGGCTTCTGAGCTATGTGAGAGAGAGGAGTCACAGAGCAGAGGTGAGTGTCCCGGCATCCTACCTGCTGTTGTTTTATTGATGTAAATTATTACAAGTGCTGGGGAAGTTGTTTAGAATTCAGGCAGCATTCAGGCATTTGTGTGGAAGTAGAGTTGCGATGTCAGCCAATGCTTTTTTTAGGTACCACGGGGAGGGCTTAGGAGCTTCTCAAGTGTTATTGTCTGTGTCCCCCGCCGTCCTTCCCCTTCTGTCCTGGTCTCTCTCCCCCCCCCCCGGTGATCACTCAGACTGTACACTGTAACTTTGTAGCAAGTCACAATGTGATGGGCTGTCACCACCGGGGAGCTTGTCCCTCTGTATTGGTCCCCGCCCCCAGTGATCACTCATACTGCAGATTGTAACTTTGTAGCAAGTCACAAAGTGATGGGCTGTCACTCATACTCAGAGCCGCTATCAGGGGGGTACAGGCATTACACCTGTAAGGGGCCCGATGGTCCCCAGCCCCCCCCCCCCGCTTATCATCTCGCGTCAGGAGAGAAGAGATTACACTTGTAATCAATCATACTCAGGGCCGCCATCAGGGGGGTACAGGCATTACACCGGCTGGCCCCCCTTTTTTTTTTACATTACACCTGTAAGGGGCCCGATGGTCCCCAACAGGGCAGCCCTCACAAATTTTGGGGCCCCTTACATAGCTTTAGGCAGGGCCCCCCTGGAGCAGAGAACGGGAGGGGGCTGAGGGGGGGGGCCCTGAGGACCATCGGGCCTCTTACAGGTGTAATGCAAAAAAAAGGGGGGGGCGGCCGGGCCTGTAAGGGGCCCTGGGGACCATCGGGCGGGGGGGTAGGGGCCAGCCGGGCCTGTAAGGGGCCCTGGGGACCATCAGGCCCATTACAGGTGTAATGTAAAAAAGAAATCCGGGAGAGGGGCCAGCCAAGCCTCTTGGGACCATCGGGCCCCTTACAGGTGTGATGCCTGTACCCCCCTGATAACGGCCCTGGTCCCCAGGCCCCCCACTTGTCTTCTCGTGTCAGTAGAGAGGAGAGAAGAGATTACACTTGTTTTTTTTTCGTCAGCATATCCCCCCCCCCCCCCTGTTCTCTGCTCCAGGGGGGGCCCTGCCTAATGCTGTGTAAGGGGCCCCCAAAATTGGTGATGGCCGCCCTGCTCATACTGTACACTGTAACTTTGTAGCGAGTGACAAAGTGATGGGTTGCAGGGGCCTGATCCGTGTCAGACATTTGTGAACACAGCCAAGAACCGTACAGGCACCGTGATTGTATCTTCTTTTGAGTCGGCGTCTCAATCCAGGTAGTAGAGGTTGACCCTGGATGATGCCTAAACAAAGATGGCGGCGGCCTATCGTAGTGGAAAGAAGATGGGCCGCCAGCCACTGCTACAGATCTCTTGCCATGTTAAGTGCAGCATTCTAAGTAATGCAGGATGGAGAAACGTTCTGCTGGGCTGCTTAAAGGGCCCACTGGCCATCTGCTGGGCTGCTTAAAGGGCCCACTGGCCATCGCTCCAGATATATTTTTACATGTTAAGCGCAGGAAGCTAAGTAATGTTGTAGCGAGAAATGTTCTGCTGGGCAGCTTAACAGATTGCCAACCGCCGCTCAAGTATTTACATAGACAGAATGGCACGGCTGCCATGTACGTCCCCTTTAATTTGCTGGCCGCGCGCCGCCGCGCACACGACCCTGCCGCGAGCTCCGTGACCGTGGGACCCGCAGACTCGATGTCTGCCGGTGTCCCGCGATCGGGTCACAGACCTGAAGAACGGGGAGATGTCAGTGTAACACAGCATCTCCCCGTTCTTCCTAGTGACATGTCACTGATCGTCTGTTCCCTGTCATTGGGAACAGCGATCAGTGACGTGTCACGGCAAGCCACGCCCCCCCTAACAGTTAGAATCACTCCCTAGGTCACACTTAACCCCTTCAGCGCCCACCTACGGGTTAACCCCTTTTCCCGCCAGTGTAATTTTTACAATCGGTGCATTTTTATAGCGCTGATCGCTGTAAAAATTACAATGATGTTAAAAGTGTCCGATGTGTCCACCGTAAAGTCGCAGTCACGATAACAATTGCAGATCGCCGCCATTACTAGTAAAAAAAAAAAATTATTAATAAAAATGCCATAAAACTATCCCCATTTGTATAACTATTGCGAAAACTAATCAATAAACGGTTATTGCTTTTTTTTTTTTTTTTTTTTTTTTTTTTATTTAACCAAAAATATGTAGAAGAATACGTATCGGCCTAAACCGAGGAAAAAAAACGTTTTTTATATATTTTTGGGGGGATATTTATTATAGCAAAAAGTAATACAATCTTGCATTTTTTTTCTAAATTTTCGCTCTATTTTTAGTTTATAGCGCAAAAAAAAACAAAAAAAAACGCTGAGGTGATCAAATACCACCAAAAGAAAGCTCTATTTGTGGGGAAAAAAGGACGCCTATTTTGTTTGGGAGCCACGTCGCACGACCACGCAATTGTCAGTTAAAGCGACGCAGTGCCGAATCGCAAAAACTGGCCAGGTCCTTTACCTGCATAATGGTCCGGGTCTTAAGTGGTTAAAGGGGCCAACTGGTCAGCACTACAGATATATTTTTAACATGTTAAGCGCAGGAAGCTAAGTAATGTAGTAGCGAGAAATGTTCTGCTGGGCTGCTTAAAGGGCCCACTGGTCAGCACTACAGATATATATTTACATGATTTTTTGGGGATATTTATTATAGCAAAAAGTAATACAATTTTGCATTTTTTTTTTTTCAAAATTGTAGCTCTATTTTTAGTTTAGCCTAGGTTCACACTGCTGCGAATTCAAAATCGCGGTAAAATGCGCGATTTTACCGCGATTTTGTGGCTGCGATTTTGCCGCGATTTCGGCCGCAATTAAATGTAAATCGTGGCCCGAAATCGCAAAAAGTAGTACAGGAACTACTTTTTTAAATCGCAGATGCGGCGTCGCACTGATTAGGACAGTGCCATTGCCGACAATTGCCGCCGATTTGAGATGCGATTTGACATGTCAAATCGCATCTCAAATCGTTCCAAATCGTACCCAGTGTGAACCAGGGCAATAGCGCAAAAAAAAAAAACACAGAGGTGATCAAATACCACCAAAAGAAAGCTCTGTTTGTGGGGGGGGAGATGTCGATTTTGTTCGGGAGCCACGTCGCACGACCGCAAAATTGTCAGTTAAAGCGACGCAGTGCCGAATCGGGAAAAAATTGGCCTTGGTCTTCGGCCAGCCAAATAGTTGCGGGGCTGAAGTGGTTAAAGGGGCCAACTGGTCAGTACTACAGATATATATTTACACGTTAAGCGCAGGAAGCTAGGTAATGTAGTAGCGAGAAATTGTTCTGCTGGGCTGCTTAAAGGGCCCACTGGTCAGCAGTACAGATATATAATCACATGATAAGTCCAGCAAGCTAAGTAATGCAGTGGAGTGAAAAATTCTGCTGGGATGCTTAAAGGGGCCACTGGTCAGCTCTACAGATATATTTTTACATGTTTTCGCACAGGAAGCTAAGTAATGTAGTAACTAGAAATGTTCTGCTTGGCAGCTTAAAGGGCCCACTGGTCAGCACTACAGATATATATATTCACATGATAAGTCCAGCAAGCTAATTAACACAGTGGAGTGAAACATTCTGCTGGGCTGCTTAAAGGGGTCAGCACTAAAGATATATTTTTAACATGTTAAGCGCAGGAAGCTAAGTAATGCAGTAGCGAGAAATGTTCTGCTGGGCTGCTTAAAGGGGCCAGCGCTACAGATATACGTTTTACAGGGAGTACTGTGATCTCTGCAAAAGGCAATAAACACCCGGATGCGTTGCGTCGACACATCACTTGACTTGAATTAATATCTCTGATGACGGGTCCACTTTAAACAAAGCCCCTCCCCCCACCGCCACGCGCACGCATCACGTTAAAGCGATAATGACCTATTTCCCTGTCTAGTGACTGCAGCTGAGCGATCCTTCCCGGGAAAAGGGTGTTGAAAAAAGCGAAAGGTGGTAGGAAGGAAGGAAGCTGCGTCAGAAGGTGCGAGGAGTCGTTATTTCTTTATAATAATAGAATCCGCGCTGTCGCGGTGTGAAATGCAGCGCGTATGAATTATAATTTATGCGCAGAGCCGCTTTAACTAACTCCCAGGCCTCCTTTTTTTTTTTTTTTATGTCAGACTTGAAGCATCGCCTGTATTGCTAACTATTAACCAATCAGGTTCCCCCTTTTTATACACTCCCTATTGCAGAAATGGCAGCTGGATTCTGATTGGTTGATGATTAGGACAGGCCTGTTTGTGCCAAAGGAAGAATGTTAATTTCCTTAAGGAAGGGCCCTCTCCCCGGGCTGCTGGCTGAAGCAACAGCGCCAAACAGCAGCAGAAAAGAGAGGTGGGCGGGACTATCCTCTGGCCAAGGCGGCGGCCAGTCGCAGTCCTCCTGCCCCATTTTGCTAGAGGCGGGGCCTCCTCTTAGGACGCGGCGGCAGCCAATCCATTTCCTCTCCTGCTGCCCTCCTTATCTTGCACTGTTCCTCTCCTGCAGGGAGGGAGCGATCAGCTGCAGTAGGGAGAAACGTCCTGCTGGGCAGATTAAAAGAGGGTCACCAGCCGGTGCTACAGAGATATATATACGGTGGAACCTCGGATTGCGAGTAACGCGGTTAACGAGCGTTTTTCGCAATACGAGCACTGTACCGCGCAATTGTCAGTTAAAGCGACAATGTTTTATAAGATTTATAAAAAATAATAATAATAAATAATGGGATAATTAAAAAATATATAAATATTGACACTTATAAAAAAAATATTATTAATAATAAAAAATATTAATATTTTTTATAAATCTTATTATTTACATTTTATTATTATTGTCAATATGTATATATTTTTTAAATTATCCTTCTTTTTTTTTATTATTATTATAATAATAATTATTTTTTATAAATATTATTATTTACATTTTATTATTATTGTCAATATTTATATATATTTTCTTATTATCCTTTTTATTATTATTATTCTTTTTACAATTTTTTTATTATCTTTTTTATTGTGGTTGTTGATATTTATTAACAACAACCACAATAAAAAAGATAATACAAAATAAGTAATAATAAAAAAATGAATAATAATAATAATAATAATAATAATAATAATAATAATAATAATAATAAAAAAATATATATATAAATATTGACAATAATAATAACATGTAAATAAGATTTATAAAACATATTATTAATATTAATAAATAATAACCACAATAAAAAAAAAAAGTAATGATAATAAAAAAATATTAATAATAATAAAAAGGCTAATAAAAAAATATATAAATATTGACAATAATAATAAAATGTAAATAATAAGATTTATAAAAAAATATTAATGATAATTAAAAAAATAATAACAACAGCCACAATAAAAAAAACGATAATAAAAAAATATAAATAATAGTAATAAAAAATAAAATGAAAATATTAGTCTTTTCTTCTAGGCTAAGTAATCATTTAAGATGATACCAAAAATAATAATAAAAAAAATTGAAATAATAATAAAAAGAAGGATAATAATATAAATATTGTCAATAATAATAAAATGTAAATAATAGTAATAATAAAAAATAATAAAAATATTATTATTAATAATAATAATAATAATAATAATAATAATAATAAGATAGATGGGGGTCTGTTTTTATTGCTGTCTGTACCCCCGTTAAAGAGACTCACCCTCTATATTAGTCCTGTTTACCACTACTATTGAGAGTGAAAGTAAAAGAAAAATCCCACATTTTGGGTTGTCCCCAGAAAAGTAATAGAGGGAAAATCTTCCAATGAGGATACTAGTTCTGGTGACCCGGGAGTCCTCAAGGAATTCCCTTAATTTGCAGGTATTTCCCCTCACTTCCTGTTTGGCCATGGGACAGGAAGTGAGGGGAAAATCTCTGCAATGGGACACAGATGGCGGAAAAATAAAAATATGACAGGGGTTATAACCCTCTCACACTAAATTCAAAACTAAAAAGCATTTTGCCTATAGTTCTACCTTAACATGTTAAAATGTATCTGTAGCACTGGCCCCTTTAAGCGGCCCAGCAGAACATTCCTTCCTTCCTTCTGCATTACTTAGCACGTTGCTTTATCTGCAGCACTGGCCAATGGCCCCTTTAGGCTGCCCAACAGAATGTTTCTCCCTACGCATTCTACACCTCATGTAAATATACATCTATAGTTCTGGCTGGTGGCCCCTTTAAGCTGCCCAGCCGAACGTTTCTCCTGACTACAGCGGTTTGCGCTCTCCCTGCACAAGATGAACAGTGCAGGACGGAGAAGGGAGCAAAAGAGGTCATTGATTGGCTGCCTAGGAAGAAAAACCCACCCTTTGCAAGGGGGCAGGAGGACTGTGATTGGCCGCCTCCTTGGCCAGAGGATAGCCCTGCCCACCACTCCGGGCCTCTGTTGGTGGGCCTTTACCCAATTCTTTGGGAAAAAACAACTGGGTCTAAAAAATTAAAATTAAAAAATATATACATATTGACAATAATAATAAAATGTAAATAATAAGATTTATAAAAAATATTAATAATAAAATATTATTAATATTTTTTATAAATGTCAATATTTTATATATTTTATAATTATCCCTATTATTATTTATTATTATAATTTTTTATAAATCTTATTATTTACATTTTATTATTATTATTATTATTATTATTATTATTATTATTATTATTATTATTATTATTGTCAATATTTGTTTTTTTATTATCCTTCTTATTATTATTATTATTATTATTTTTAATTGTTATTATTTTAAAATAAAGCAGCATCTTTTAAATGATTTCTTAGCCTGGAAGCAAAGGTCCCTTTAAATGACGGCAAGCGCCACATTCGGGTCACCCAGAGTGCAGGCAACCCTTTACACCGTTGTATCCTCGCGGCGCCCGGGGTCAACGCCAACGCCTGCCGCTTTATCGGGGATGGACGGGAGGGGACACCATTCATAAATGCAGATCGTCATTCCCTCGCCTGCGATAAACGTGTAAAAAACACAAAGATTTTTGACGTTTCCATTTTATTCCATCGGTATTTGTGCTCCGTCCAGGCTGGAGAAACCTCGCAGGCCCCGGCCCGTTCATTGTCCCGGGCAACCTTCCATAAAGGAGCCATTGTTAACGCCAATTCCAAGTGCGCCCCCCCTCTCTCTCGCTCCCTTTTGTTAGCTCCCCACATAAAGACATCAGCTGGCCGGACATTCCATTCCATTTATAAGGGGGAGGGGAGAGAGAGAAAGGGAAAAACTCTGAGAGCAAAGTTAGTTCGCCGGCTAAATTAGTACATTGTGGGGATCGGGGGGTTAAAAGGACATGAGCGGGGAAAAAAAGAAAAGTTTTGATAGCGGCGGGCAGATGCGTGGAGCGGGGCGATCGGACTGCGATGATGACGTCATGGGTCTTGGACCAAAGGATCATGGGTAGGACTACCATTGGCAGTGACGGCTCTTTATTTTTGGTAAAAGCAATTCTCATTCTTATCATTTTTCTTATCCTGCCACGCCCAATGCCCTTTGACCCCTTCGCAAAACGTGACTTGGTGGCAAAACCCTTGTTGGCAGTCACAGAGGTCAGACGTTTCTTGGTGTTGGCCTTCAGGTTTGCACACATCTCAGGCGGGATTTGGTCCCCAGATCCTCTCCAAGTCATTAAGGTTTGGAGGTTGACGTTTGGTAACTCGAACCTTCAGCTCCCTCCACATATTTTCTATGGGATTAAGGTCTGGAGATTGGCTAGGCCACTCCATGACCTTAATGTGCTTCTTCTTGTTGCCATGGCCGTGTGTTTTTTTATTTTGGGTCGTTGTCATGCTGGAAGACCCATCCACGACCCATTTTTCAATGCCTTGGATGATGGAAGGAGGTTCTCACCCAAGATTTGAAGGTACATGACCCCGTTCTTCAACCCTTTGATGTGGTGAAGTTGTCCTGTCCCCTTAGCAGGAAAACACCCCCAAAGCCATAGACGTCCGCTCCATAGGGCAAGGGGGGGCAATTGACCCCCCCCCTAGAAAATGGAGAAGGTGTTGAAGAGTTTTGTGGCTGCGGGCTGCCTGAGCGGTCCCGGGCCGAATGTCACACAGGCACAGCGAGCAGAGTGAAGCCGCCTCCCCCTCCAGTGTTTATGTGTACACAAGGGGAGGGAACCTGCTGTGCCTGTGCCCCGATGAGGGCTGATCTGAGGTAGTGAATGGGATGGGGGGGTCCATATGTGCTGAAGGGGGGTATGTGCTGAAGGGGGGGTCTGTGCTTAAAGGGGGTCCATCTGTGCTGAATGTAGGGGTCTGTGCAGAATGGGGGGTCTGTGCTGAAGGGGGTTCCATCTGTGCTGAATGTAGGGGTCTGTGCAGAATGGGGGGTCTGTGCTGAAGGGGGTTCCATCTGTGCTGAAGGGGGGGTCTGTATATTCTCTAGGCTATATTTATATGGGCATGGAGTGAAGCTGAATTATCTCAAGAGATATTTCACACTGCCAGCTGGCTGCGTTATTGGTAAAGCGGCATTGTTTTAGCCGTGCTCTTCGGCCGCTAGCGGGCCGCTTTTAACCCCCGCTAGCATTTGAAGAAAGGGTTAAATGCGACTGTGTATTGCCGCTGCCGTAGCGCCCCTCCTTGAAAAAAATTCAGCGGACGCCCATGCCCAAAGCATAATGGCCCAGATTCTCGTAGATGGGCGTAAAACTCTGCGGGCGTAACGTATGTCATTTACGTTACGCCGCCGCAAGTTTTACAGGCAAGTGCTTTATTCACAAAGAACTTGCCTGTAAAGTTGCGGCGGCGTAGCGTAAATCACCCGGCCCAAGCCCGCCTAATTCAAATTAGCCGGGTAGGGGGCGTGGAGCATTTAAATTAAGCGCGTTCCCGCGCCGAACGTACTGCGCATGCGCCGTCCGAAAAATATCCCAGGGTGCATTGCTCCAAATGACGTCGCAAGGACGTCATTGGTTTCGACGTGAACGTAAATGGCGTCCAGCCCCATTCACGGACGACTTACGGAAACAACGTAAATTTATAAATTTTGACGCGGGAACGATGGCCATACTTAACATTGATTGCGCCTCATATACCCAGGGGCAACTTTACGACGGGACAAGCCTAACGTAAACGTCGTAAATTCACTGCGTCGGCCGCGCGGGAATTTGCGTATCTAGCTAATTTGCAAACTCAACGGGGAAAACGACGGAGGCGACACCTAGCGGGCAAAATAAAAATTACATTTAGGATCCGACAGCGTAAGAGCCTCACGCCTGTCAGATCTAATGGTTATCTATGCGTAACTGATTCTAAGAATTAGTTGCATAGATACGACAGGCCCGGATTAGGACTTACGACGGCGTACATGGCGTTGCGCCGTCGTAAGCCCTTTGAGAATCTGGGCCAATGTTTCCACCTCCATGTATGACGGCGGCGATGGTGTTCTTGGGGCCATAGGCAGCATTCCTCCTCCTCCAAACACGGTGAGATGAGTTGATGCCAAAACGCTTGACTTTGGTCTCATCCAGGGGCGTAGATAAGGAGGGGGGTCAGGGGGGTTCGAACCACTGAGAGGCCACTTTGGCATGCATTAAATAGTATTAGTTTTCTCTATGGCTTTCACATGGTGAAGGTGTCCCCCTCACAGATTTTCTTGCCCAATTTTGCATCATAGGAAGACCCCCAGGTGTGGGGGGAGGGGCATGACGTCATCATTTGGCTTTGACAGTTGGATGGAACTGGGAATCCTGAAAAGGCATATCTCTTGAATTTTCGAGAATTTCCAGAATCCGGGGTTTGATGTTATTGGCAAATAGCCTCGCAGATATCAGATTTGGGTGGAGTTGGCCCCTAAAGGTAGTCAAGTTGAGGTTCTATTTGGGGTGCTGCTGTTAATCCAATGCCTTTGCCTCAAAGTGTCATGTGACAGGAGGCTGCAGCCCCCCCCACTAAAAGCCCTTGTGAAAAGCCTGCTGAATGCAGCTGTTTGATTCAAAGGGATTAGAGTAAATGGAGAAGCTGATTTTTGCACAGCTGCCGTGTTTGCTGGACGGTGTTTGATGCCGGCTGATCAATCTGTCGGAGGAAGGAAGGTAGAGGCCATAAAACAAGAAGAGGAAATGAGACAGGAAGGTGTGAGGTCAGGGAGGGCAGGGAAGGACCCTCTGGGGTCTGCTGGGGTTGACATGACTGAAGTTCCAGATGTGGGGGGGGGGGAGCCATGTTCCGCCTGACTCCTCATATTTAATGATGGCGTCCCGTGCCGAGAGACCTGATGTGATGTGTGGCTTGGAAAAATGATATTTTGATACAAGAGTGCCGGAGGGGACAGTTTATTATTGAGCGTTGTTTATAAAGTGACGACAGGGTGTGCAGAGCGCTACGGCGCAGAAACGCGCTGCTAATGGGCGTTCTGTGACACTTGGGGGCCCAGAACAATGACACACTGACACTTGGGGGTGCAGAACAATGACACACTGACACTTGGGGGTGCAGAACAATGACACACTGACACTTGGGGGGTCCAGAACAATGACACACTGACACTTGGGGGATCCAGAACAATGACACACTGATACTTGGGGGTCCCAGAACAATGACACACTGACACTTGGGGGTCCAGAACAATGACACACTGACACTTGGGGGATCCAGAACAATGACACACTGACACTTGGGGTCCCAGAACAATGACACACTGACACTTGGGGGGTCCAGAACAATGACACACTGACACTTGGGGGTCCAGAACAATGACACACTGACACTTGGGGGTCCAGAACAATGACACACTGACACTTGGGGGTCCCAGAACAATGACACACTGACACTTGGGGGTCCAGAACAATGACACACTGACACTTGGGGGTCCCAGAACAATGACACACTGACACTTGGGCTCCCAGAACAATGACACACTGACACTTGGGGGCTCCCAGAACAATGACACACTGACACTTGGGGTCCCAGAACAATGACACACTGACACTTGGGGGTCCAGAACAATGACACACTGACACTTGGGGGCCCAGAACAATGACACTTGGGGGTCCCAGAACAATGACACACTGACACTTGGGGGTCCAGAACAATGACACACTGACACTTGGGGTCCCAGAACAATGACACACTGACACTTGGGGGTCCAGAACAATGACACACTGACACTTGGGGGTCCAGAACAATGACACTTGGGGGTCCCAGAACAA